>NC_056739.1:321235115-321342615 GCF_019279795.1 Protopterus annectens | reverse complement strand
GCCAGCTCACTAAAAATAGTTAGCTCTTCATTCTCTGAAATGCATGGGCTGTGGAAGGGAAGACAAATTTTGTGGCTGCAGGGAAAACCTTGCATCCTTTGGGGTCCTGATGTACAGGCTGTTAAAACCCTAGCTCTCTCCTGCTCTGTTTCACAAAGATCAGTAATTATAAGAGGAAGGAGGTGGGAAGGGAGGAGCTTCCCCTCCAACAGTCAGATATTTTCTGAGAGAAATCATTCCATTTTGGACCTATTCTGCAATAAAAGTCCTCAGAGAAGCCACTTCAGTCTGTTTCCTCTTCATTGCTGCACTTTCTGCAGTTCTGATTCAGATAGGGACAACATGTCAGGCTCTGGTTCGGCTCCGAGCAATGCCCGTCCCAAATATCATTTTAAAAAGAGGGCAAGCCTTCAAGCCACTATTTGCCCAGGTGAGTTTAGCTGAATTTCTTTCTTATTTTTAATGGGAGAATAATGGTAGAAAATTATTATTTTAGATTTCTTTTGGTGGACCAGTTAAGCAGGTACTGATTTGTTTATTTTACACTGTATTACTTGTTTTATATTGTATTAAACTTGTATGATATACTGATGTTTTCTTTTGCCTGCCTTCTGTAATTTGTGTTATTTTGCAGCGTGTAGCTTAGTATACTGTGTTTATATTTTCCTGTTTTGTACCTGTAGCCCTGTATTATTTGCCTAGTTATGTTAAACCTCCGCAAAATCGTTTTAGTGAACGTCTTCCATCTGCAGTATGTCTGTTTACTCCGTGCATACATTTGGCAAATAGTCTGTACATCAGTCCTGTAATAATCCTAAAAAAAGCTTTAGTTGATCTTGCGTGCTTCGTTTGAGATCTAAATACATTCTTGGTGGTAGGATGTTGCTGGGGAGGTGTAGCTCTACTGTTAGCAGGGCAAAATTCCTGAACTGCTAAATTCATGTGGCTTGCTGTGCTGTGTGTGCTAGAGCAATAGGTGAGCAGTGTACAAACATCTGTGATACGGTATTTTGGGAACAGCACACTGACTTGGTCTTTGACAGCTGCAGTGTGGCATATGAGCTTTTGTGTTCATTTTGTCAGTGCAGAAGGTGTCATTGCAGTGAGGAGGTTGTTGACTGTAACAACATGAGTAGACATTGTGGCATATGTCTGCTGATGATCAGAACAAAAATTACCTGTATCTGTGGTTCAGAAGATTGGACAAGAGAGGATTGTGAGCACAGCCTGCGCAATAGGCATTTAAATTCTCAGAGTACTGTCAATGTAGTGTAGCATAGAGAGTGCACTCCTGAGGTGTCATCCTTTCATGTGATCAATTCATTCAATGTCCTGTTTGCCTGAGTTGTTGGTTGGATGTCATAAGATCCTGGGGCATTTGCCACTGAAGGTTGGGCCAGATTTCCTGTAGTACCACCCTGTCTGCCCTGAAAAAGGTCATAGACTCAAAATCTGCCTAGTTAGCAAAAAAAAAAAAAAAAAAAAAGTGTGGAGCTGTTTTCAGTTTAGAAGGTGCGTAGAATTAATTTTAAAACTGTACCTCAAGAAATGTCATGTTGTATTGAAGTTAGTTCTCAAATGGAATACATTCTGTTCAGATTGCATCTAGCAGTGGTGATTGAGTGAGGTGGGCAGAATCTGTTCAGAGGTATGGAATACAAGTTGCCACCTTTTCAGATGCCCAAGGTGGTAATTTTTTTTTTTTTTTAGGAAACTCCTACATTTGCAGCAGGACAAACCAGGTCTCCAGCTGGTGCAAAAGACTGGATTTTACTTTCTTGACAAAATAAAAGCTCAGTTTTATAGAATTTGCGTTTTCTGTTTTTGGACACACAATAATGTTTATGTTACCATTAAAGGAAGCTTAGGAAATGTTTGTTATCCTAAAATCTCAGGGTGTTTGCATTTGCCACTTTTCCCACAGGATGCAGTTACCCAAATAGGGAATATCCTGCAAAAAGGATTGGTGGTAACTGTAGTGTAATGTAGCCAGATTTTTAAGGAACAATACTTGCATAGGAAAACATTCAGTAGTGACCTAACTAAGGAAAGGAAAATGGATATCCCCATTCCTGCTTTAAAAGATATGCTGTGCTTTTCAGGAAAAAAAATCTATATGAGTTTTGTTGACCAGTGGTCTTTTTTTCAGGGAAGATCTGAGGTGGTATTCATAATAACTAGGGCAGATTTGGCCAGGACATTGGGGAGCCTCCCCTACTCATTTCAGTAAGTGCCGTTGTGTCTTTTATAGTAAGTGAACAACCACAAACTCTGGCAGATGGGACCTTGGTTTAACACCTTATCTGAAGGATGGCGCACACTGGAGTACAGAACCCGCATTATACTGCAACGCAGTTTCAATATTGGAAAATTAATCCAGTTTACCTGGTGAGGGCATAGAATCTATGTCCATATCTTCTACCACCAAAGGCAAATGTGCTACCTGCTGATCAACTTTACTGCTTGCGTGGACTAAAATCCCTTCCTTTTTAAAACAATATTAGCTACCAAACTTCCCTGAATGTGCCTGTGGTCAGATTACAAAAACATTTAAAGAAATGGCTGTCAAACTCCGTAAATGTGCCCTTTAATTCCAAAACATTTTAAAAAATGGCTACCAAACTCTGTAAATGTGTCCTTGGTTTCCAAAACATTTACACTAAAAGAAGGAGTCGGCAACTCTTTTTTTTTTTTTTAAAACTTAATTTTTCAAATATAATTTCTACATAACTTCCTTACAGAAGTGAAGTATCAGTGTAATTTAACTTGACTGTCAATGTGATAATGTGTCAAGACTTCAGAATAGCTCGACTTTGTGTTTCATAACAGATGAAGGAAAATCTGTGCTGCTTACTTCAAAGCACAGGGAAGTAAATCTCATTTGCATAATGTCACGAGTGGCTGGATCAATGTAAAATGGGTGGAGTATCCGTACTGGTTCCAGGCTGTATACTGTGTGGATAAAATCCAGGCAACCCAGTAGCTTTAATAAACCACTATGCAAATAGCCAAACAAGTAGCCAAAAATAGAACACAACCAAAAAAAAAAAAAAAAAAAAAAAAAACGTGCACTTGTTAATCAAAAAATTTATTCTCACTCTAGCACCTTGGCCAATAGGCGTGTGAAGAGATGAAAATCTTTAAAAAAAATAAATCTTTATAGATTGACATCAATTAACACAAATTAAACAATTAAAAACACGTCCAATAAAAACTCAAACCCTATTAAACTACAACAACACTTTCCAGTTACATTCCAAATTTAAACCACTAGGTACCAAAGTACCATATTTTAAAATATACTGTTTCCTTACAGAATAATTTCTTTTTCAATTCAAAACTATTATAGCTTGCTACCATATCTAAAATACTGAGTCTCTTAAAAAAAAAAAAAAAAAAAAAAAAAACAAACAAACAAAAAAAAAAAAACATCCCAATACAAAATGAGCTGCTATGGGGCTTTCATTGTTTTTATTCATAATATCTCTGAGATGTTCCTTTAAAGACCTTTTAGTTTCTCCAGTATTATAAAGGTCACAGAAACATCTCTGGGCATAAATAACACTGTTAGTATTGCAATTAAAAACATTCCTTAAAACATAACTAACATTATTCATTTTATCATAAGTCCTCACAATATGCTTAAACACTGAGCAGGTACCACAGGGCAAAGTACCAACTATTCTGGGTGCTAACATCAATTCAGCATTAGGGGTCGAAAAATAATTATAGACAATCATGTCCTTAATACTGCGGCCCCTTCTCAAAGAAAGAGAAGGTTTATTAGGTAAAAAAATTCCTTGGGGCTCTGTTATTCAACAAAGAATCCCAATAAAATTTCATAGCAGCAAAATGTTTATCTGTCATCACATATGTAGTGACAAAATACATTCTCTTATCTTTATTCCCAACAGTTCTATCATTGTAAGTAAACCTTTCTGTATAATTAATTCCATTATTACATTTATTAGAATATTGATCAATACCAAATAGCCGGGTACACTGCTTTTTCAATATCTTGAAAATCATAACCCTCTGTTTAAATTTGGCTGCAAGTTCTATACAGTTCCTTAACCAGTATATTCTCCATTACAAAGCCTAAAAATTCGTAATACTTTATGGTAGAGATTCTATCAAATGTGACGGATGGAAGCTTTTACCATCTAAGAATTGGTGTTTGCAAACTTCCTATGAACCCTAGTTTTTATTCCCCCTACTGGCACGCCTTCTAATTCCACATCCAAAAATCCTTACCGGTTCCAGGCTGTATACTGCGTGGATAAAATCCAGGCAACCCAGTAGCTTTCCCCAAGTAAGTTTTTCAAAGTTGTCCCCTTCAAAACACTTAAAATATTCAGATTTATTTTATTTTAAATAATTTACTTGTATATTAGGTTTGCTAAACAAGAGCCCATTTTCAGATAGACAGGAGGGAGAAATAAATAAAAATCAGCAGATGCATATAATTAGGACATTCTTAAGTATTATTAAGGCACATATATGAAACTTGGTATAATTTATTTGCAAATGAGGGAAGAATGTATAAACAGTCTTGTGTAATAAATAGTCTATATAGTTAAGCCAGTGGAGAAACAGTGATGTGAAAGTTAAAAAGTTTAATGAAAAGGAGAGAAGGAAGATTGAGAGTATCCATATGATTAGTATAGTTGAATTTTTGGGGAGTGCCTCCATGTTTAGGTTATGCTGTGGGTGTTAAGACTAGTATTGGAGTGCAAACAATGAGTGATTATCTAACTGTAATTACACATGTAGGACAAGTCTGTGTATTACTGAGGTTGAGCTGTGGATGTGGCCTTGAAGGGAAAAATCTTTGGTTATGGCTGTCCAAGCAAAGGGGGATACTAATATTTGCCTTCCATTTTGTAACAAGGAAGTAAAGTGGGTACACCAAAAATGAAGCTTCAGCTGCAAAGTGATGAACAACAGTTACAATATATTCCTTGTTTAAAAAGTGCTGTGTACTTGTGTTCTAAGTAGACATGATAAAAAAAAAGATAATCCTAGTTAAGGATTCCTTGATTGTTTATTTCTCACTATGACTAGCACTTTCATCATAAAATGTACTTATCTTTGAAACAGGGCATTTAAATACTGCAATCCGGGAGCATGGGGAAGAGCGAGTGTGTTTGGGAAAAATGCTTGGGGGGTGCATCTGAATGGGCGGTTGTGATTGATGGTGATACAATCAACGTATTTGCGTAGAAGGATCATAGCCAGGTGCTGCCCTTTGTTCCCCTTGTTGTACATGCTGCAATATTTGTCCGAGACGAATGACTGTCATAGTTTAAAACGCCAAAAAGTATTTGAACAGGTTTTGATTATTTTGGAAATTGTTTGCAAGCTCAGAATATTAGAAAATAATTGTTTGTGGTTTGTCCGGCCAAAACCAGCATATGCTGGGGATTATAAATAATTTTTAGAAAGCTTGCCAGGCCTTTTCTAGTATGGGTATTATACAAGTTTGAAGTTAAATCTTTGGTGTTTGGCCAGAATCTGAAATATTTTTTTTCACTTGTGGCCATCTCATTCGACAGTAGTTAACCCTTGATATTTAGATTGAACTTGGAAAAAATAATTTCTTAGAAGCCTTCTTTTATGGAGTTGTGGATCTTGCACTCTGCTTTCTTCTATGGCTGTATCATGTCTAGTAGTTTGCCAGGATGCTGTCCGGTCACAGCAGTTTCAGGGTTCATGGGCATGGGGGTTATGTTTGTTTATTTTGTAATTGAAGACAGTAATTTGTTTGGCTATTCTAACTTGTTTTTTTTTTTTACATTTGTTTTTATATTCACTGTATTCTTTGTCTGACTGTATATCGTCTGTCTTTTTGTACTGTTGTCCGCATGTATGATTTGGCAAAAATTTTATGCTGGATGCCCTTCCTGAGGTTAAGAAGGGATGTGATGATTAGTGATCAGCAGTATGGTTTCATGCCAGGAAAGAGCACTACAGATGCGATCTTTGCTCTGAGAGTGTTGATGAAGTACAGAGAAGGTCAGAAGGAGTTGCATTATGTTTTTGTGGACTTGGAGAAAGCATATGACAGGGTGCCTAGAGAGGAGTTGTGGTATTGTATGAGGAAGTCGGGAGTGTCAGAGAAGTATGTAAGAGTGGTACGAGGGTAGTGTGACAGCGGTCAGGTCTGTGGTGGGAGTGACGGATGCGTTTAAGATGGAGGTGGGATTGCATCAAGGATCAGCTCTGAGCCCTTTCTTATTTGCCATGGTGATGGACAGGTTGACAGACGAGATCAGACAGGAGTCCCTGTGGACTTGTGATGTTTGCAGATGATATTGTGATCTGTAGTGAGAGTAGGGAACCGGTGGAGGTGACCCTGGAGAGGTGGAGATATGCTTCTAGAGAGAAGAGGAATGAAGGTCAGCAGGACTGTGTGTGAATGAGAGGGATGATAGAGGAATGGTGAGAATGCAGGGAGTAGAGGTGGCAAAGGTGGATGAGTTTAAATACTTGGGATCGACAGTTCAGAGTATGGAGTGGATGGAGAAGAGTGTCAGGAGTGATTTGTGACAGACTAGTACCAGTAAGAGTGAAAGGGAAGGTCTACAAGAGGGTAGTGAGACTGGCTATGTTATATTGGTTGGAGACAGTGGATTGACAAAAAGGCAGGAGTCAGAGCTGGACGTGGCAGAGTTAAAGATGTTAAGATTTGCAGTGGGTGTGATGAGGGCGGACAGGATTAGGAATAAGTATATTGGAGGGTCAGCCCAGGTTGGAAGGTTTGGAGACCAAGCCAGAGAGGCAAGATTACATTGGTTTGGACATGTGCTGAAGAGGGATGCAGAGTATATTGGGAAAAAAGATGCTATGGATGAAGCTGCCCGGTAACAGGGAAAAGAGGAAGGCCTAAGATAAAGTTTATTGATGTGTGAAAGAGGACATGCAGGTGGTTGGTGTGACAGAGCAAGATGCAGAGGACAGGAAGAAATGGAAACGGATGATCCGCTGTGGCGACCCCTAACAGGAGCAGCCAAAAGATGATGATTCTGTCTTTTTGTATGCCTTCCAGGCCATGCCTCTTTTTTTTAGTTAAAACTTCTAGGAGGTGGATCGATCCAGTGGGGCAATGTGTTCTTTATTCTGTGTCCTGATATGCGAGTATTTGTAATGAATGAGATGCATAGTTCTTTTTAAGATCAGAGAACATCATCTTTGGTCTGTGTGTGTTTTGACAACACTTCTATTTGTAATTGTTTTTGCTGTTGTAGGAGGGGCTATGTACTGCCAGATTTGAGTAAACTGGGTTTTGATCACTGAGGTCATTTGGTAGGGTGATCCTTTTGAAGATATTGCTTGGATGTTTTAGTTACTGTTCCATCTAAGGTTACCAGTCTCTCTTGCTCAACTGGTTCTTGTGGGAGGTTTTATTTGTTGAGGGAAACTCTGTGTTTGAATATGGATGTCAGGATTGTGATCTGCTTGATTAGAGCATGATTTGTCAAAATCACCTAGAAGGATAAGTTCCCCAGCATAGTTATCCTGAAATCAGTTCATTGTTTGTCGTGATTTTTTTGGTATACATAGGCATATACACCTAGTATATTTTTATGGGGTCTATGTTTAACCGTTGAATGACATTTGCTTCGAACGGCTAAACTTTGAACCATATCCATCGAATGTTCATTCAGAGAATGTTCATTTTCTTCAACAGGGAAAGTAATTAGTAAGCCAACACTTATCTGTCAAACACACAGCAGTATTTCAGACCAACCCTTGGTGGGCTTCACTCCCCACTCCAAATATATACACACCAACTCCAAAATTGCACTACAGTGGGGAAAAGGACAGATTGGGAAGTGTTGGCCAGCTAGTTACTTTCTCGTTTGCTGAAATGAACTTTCGATGGATAATTCGATGTTTAGCTGTTAGATGTAAATGTCATTTGATGGTTAAGCATAGACCCCTTTTTATTACCTGTTTTAATGGACAGAAATATGGATTCAAGGCTTTGTCTTGTATTCTCTTGGCTGAAACAGAGTGCTGAGGGCATTGGCCAATGTTGTAATACTTTTTGTCTTTTTAACTGATGCAGTCTGTTCTGTGTATGGAATAATCAGGGTAAAAACTCTCAAGATGTTTGGCCTTAACCACACTTTAGGAATTGCTGGAATGTGTGGGTTATATTGCTGTTAACCATGCTTGGAATGTAGTAAATTTTCTGTAGGTTTGTAGCATTTGAGTGCAGAAGTTGCAGACCATTTTTTGTCTTTGATGGGTAAAGAGATGAGCTATGCTTATGGAAGTATGACTTGATGGGAGGGCCAGGATTAGTCTGTATTCTAGCAGAGTGTTTAAGTAGTGTTTAATATCAGTAAATGTCTTTGCTTGCATCTAGATGGATGTCATTGATGGAGGTACTGGGACAGAGATCTGTTACATGTATTAATTAGCAGTGGTTGTAGTTGATAGGTTTTAAGGTAAAAAGTACTAACTCTTCAGTTAAAGCGGTGTTTTGATTGAAGGTTATAATTGGTTATATTTTGCTTTTGTTGTATAGGTGGTTGGTGCTGCAAAGTAAGCAGCAGAAGCAGTACTGCTTTGCAAACGAAAGTAGCTAATCGTAAATATAGCATCAGTGTAGGTTTCATTGTGACAGCTGGTGTCTTTTGTGCATTCTTTGAGAGGTGAGACCAAATTTCAGATTATCTTGTGTTTAGATTAGTGGTTGATCTTAGTTAAGGTGTGTTGGGGATTCATTTTGAATTATTTTGTGGTTTATAGATGGTACTGTTTGAAAATGTAGTTGCGGAAATTGATATTGTGAGGGAAATAGATTGTTTTGTGATGTATGGTTTTAGTTATGGAGTGGAAATGGCAGAAAACAGGTTATCAGTATATCTGATAGATAGTACTGGAGGTTTTGATGGAAAAATGAAGTTAGTGTGTGTGAAATGGATAAGGTTGCTTTTATATTTAAGAGTACGTTTGGGTTCTGTATTCCCTGTAAAGTATGGATACACTTGCTGGATTCCTTTAAATGGAAGGGAAATGGAATGTATTGAGTGATTCTTTGCAGTGGTGTAGAAGTGCGCCTGAGTGGATGGGAAACAGGAATGGGGAGGGCAACATGTTAGTCTGTGCATGAGCTGTACCAAAGGAACTTGGCTGTAATGGTAAATTGCAGTAAACTGTGTAATGTAGCCATTCACTACAATTATTAAAACAGAAACCTACTATATTATATTAAGAGGACCACATGTAACTCAGTAAATTGCAGGAGGAGTCAATTCTGGGCACATTGCGGGTGCTGCGAAGAGCTCTTGGCTAACATCAAAGATTTGAAATAGTACTGATTAATTGAACTTTAATCATACTTTGACTTGGGAATGGGGTCCATTCCTGTCATGGTATTCGAAACCCAAGTCTTGGAGAAATTAAAAAAGTGGACTGCACAAACAGGAGCACCCTGTGACATGTAAAGCAGTCAGTATGCAGGAGAGAGGTAACCCAAGGGGATGCAACTGAAGTATATGTAGTATCTTAAGAAATAAACAGAGCAAAAACAGATATGGAAATTTCAGTCTACTACAACAAAGTTTAAAAAAAAAGCAGGCTCTGTCAATGATAGAAATACATTACCAAGTAAATAAATCAGCAGTCTTGAAACTCTGAATTAGTGGGAGAGCATTCCAGCAGTAACAGCAGAAACCATTCGAGGCAAGTAGATCTACAAGCTGGGTATTCTTACAGTGAAATAAAGAAGCAGCAGCCAAAACACTGCTTATTTGTGGGGTGGGAAACTCCAGCAAAAAACACCATGGCCTGGTACATTTGCAAGTTGGATGCTGGTCTTTCAGTGGCATAATGCAGCTGATTGAGATGCCAGTTGCTTTGTGAGGAGGACTTTCCAGCTGTAGCAGCCACAGAAACTCTGTGGGCAGGTAGAGCTCAGGCTTGAAGATCTTTCGATGAAATAGACTGTAGTTTGAAATTTGTTAGATTGGAATGAGGCTACTCCAGCAGTAGCAGCAGAAACCAGTACAGTCCGGTTGATCTACAGACTGAGTGATGTTCTTAACCATAGGAATCGTATCTCTCTACCTCTTAGCCCAAAAAATGTGAACAAAGCCAAAAGTAATCTTCTTTCAGCTCCTCCCATAAGGGGTCGCCACAGCTAATAATCTGTTTTCATTTCTTACTGTACCCTGCATCTTGTTGTGTCACACCAACTACCTGCATGTCCCCTGTCACCACATCCATAAACCTTTTCTTAGGCCTTCCTGTGTTTCTTACCTGGCAGCTCCATCCTTAGCATCCTTCTGCCAATATACCCAGCATCACTCCTCCACCCATGCCAAGCCAGAGAAGCGAAACTATGTTTATTTAATCTCCAAACCGTCTGACCTGAGCTGACCCTCCTAATATACTCCTTTCTAATCCTGTCCATACTTTCACACCCAGCACAAATCTTAACATCTTTAACTATGCCACCTCCAGCTCTTACTCTTGTTTCTTTATCACTGCGACCATCTCCAACCCATATAACATAGCTGGTCTCACTACCATCTTGTAGACCTTCCCTTTCATTCTTACTGGTACCTGAATGTCGCAAATCACTGCTAACACTCTTCTCCACCCACTCCACCCTGCCTGCACTCTCTTCTATACCTCTTACACACTCCCCATTACTCTAAACCATTGATCCAAGTATTTAAACTCCTCCACTTTCACCAACTCTACTTCCTGCATCCTCACCATTCCTCTGTCCTCCCCCTCATTCACACACACACACACGTATTCTGTCGTAGTCTTACTGAACTTCATTCCTCTCCTCTCTAGAGCAGATCTCCACCTCTCTATGGTCTCCTCAACTTGTTCCCCTGCTCTCACTACAGATCACAATGTCCTCCGCTAACATCATAGTCCACTGGGACTCCTGTCTGATCTCATCTGTCAACCTGTTCCCCACCATGGACAAAACCAAAAAATAATTGGGGGCAAAGGTCCACAAATAGGGACGTATTTTAATTATTACTCTTATAAATTTAAAAAGTTGTTAGAATAACAGGTTTTGCATCGGCATGCATTTATTGAAGGATAAGACGTCTGAAACTTAACTGTCATTATTTGGTGACTTCAGTCATTGTTGATTTGCCAGAAAACCACCCCCCACGCTGCTGCAGGATCTTCATGATGTCTCCAAATGAGACATTCTCCGGGGAGATCGGGGGGAACCCTCCCCTTCCTTCAAGTCAGTGTCCTCCATGAAAGACTCTGGCGGGGGGGGGGGGTCTAAGTGCCTCCTTTTTTTACATGTGCGTTTTCAACAAACCTTCTTTGGGGGGGGGTCTCTGGGGAGGACTCAAAACGTGCAGCTGTTCCTGTGTGGGAACTCCCTGGGACAGAGAAGACAACAGGGTGTCCCTGAGGTGGCTGGATGGGGAATCCAGACCAGAAACAGAGAGAGCCAGGACTGATTCTGAGGATGAGATTATAAAGGGTCTCGATGGGATCGAGAGAACCCTTTCCACCATGTCAAAGGCAGAAGTAGAATTACCCCCCCCCCCCAAGCTGGTGCTATGATCAGGTCCATAATCCTCTGGATCAATGGGGAGCCGGAGCCCAACATCCAGGCACCGAGACTCCAATTGGAAGGCTCGGCTCTGAAAAACACGGAGCCGAAACCACCCCCTCTGATCTTGTCCTGAGGCTACGTCTCAGAGAGCCAGACAGCCACCGAGCTTATCGGAGCCAACCCACTCAAGGAAATGCTCGGCGTCAAGGTACCAGGTACCATCGGCGCCGACCCTTCAATGCAGGGGGTCCTTGGACCCAAGGACTCTGAAACCTGGGGTCAGATCGGAGAAGGAGTTCGGGATGAAAGCAAACTGCATGCCTCCAGCCCTGGAGGGGGAGGGGGCAGGCAAGACTCCCATCTCTATCTGCATACAGATAAACCTCCTCATCCTCTGCTTCGAGGAGGCTGCAGGTAGACCTAGCAGAAGAGGCCACTAACACCGGTCTAGACAACCGGTGGGGTAAAGCAGACACCAGTGAACAGCTCTGTGAAACCTCTGGCTCTGGGGAGGCGCAAGGGGAAGGGAGCCAGGGAGAATTCGAGCCAAGGCCCGGGCAAGGTTTTGTTGGTGATTTCAGCCAAGTTGGAGGCATCTCCTCCATTGGAGGAGTGTGTTATTTAAGTTAAGGACCCTCCTCTAACTCTCTTCTAATCTTCCTCCACAAAAAAAAAAAAAAAAACAAAAAGAGAAACAACAGAGTTTGCTTATTCTCCTGATTTGTTAGTTATAATGTTTATATAATTATTTGCTAGTTGGTTGCGTAGTTATATTGATAGTGTTTTGTGGTAAGCTAGTTACATTACTGCATTTGAGTGACTCATCTGGTCTGGTATTTTCACTGCTAATTGTGTATTAAACTGTTCTAGTCAGGATGTCAAAGGAGTCTAATCAGTCGGGATTTAAAAAGTGTGACTCGTGCACACACAAGATGTCACTTACTGACTGTTGCACTAGTTGTGTGTACTGCTTAGGTGCTGTCCACCTGCAGGATTCCAGTTCGATCCGTCATGGATTTAGCTCAAGAGTCCTGCAGGAGCAGAAGAATAAGCTCATTCTTGGGGGTTTGTTGAAGGGGCCCTTTGATTCAACTCTTGAAGGGGCTCAGGCCTCCAAACCTGCAGACAAATCACCCACAACTTCTTTGGCTCCGCTTTCTGAGCCATCGAAGAGATTTGAAAAATCGAGTTCTTCGGAACCGAAGTCTGTCGGGTCCAAGAAGGAAAAAGCTATGTTGGTTCCAAGGGTAGTTTCGGAAGCATCGAGCAGTTGAAAAAGGAGCCGGTCACCGTCCCTGGACCCAATTCGTTCGGTGCCACAATCTCCTTTGCTACAATTGGTGGCAGGTAGCCGCAAGTCTTCCCATTCCTCTCAATCATCCAGGAGCCTCTCAGATGATTATGTGGAACTGGTGGTTAGAAGGTTGCTCCGTACACCGGCCTTGGCCAAAATTTTGCCCAGCCCAGATGGTCATGGAGCAGTCTCCAATAGCTTCTTTACCTTCGGTTCCTCCTCCGATTCAGCCGAGTTTGGAGCCACAGTGCCTGAAAGTCATAGTGGTGGAAACTTCGGACCCAAAAGCCATTCCCGTAGTTTCGGAGCTGATCTCTGCTCTGACCACTTCTGGCCCCCAGACCCTTCCATGGATGACAACATAGGACTCCCTCGTCTGTTCCAGGGGGGAAGAGTTGAACCGGACCCTTGTTGGATCTGACTCTCCCACTCAGGGCTTCAGTGCAGGTAATTTCTGCGCGCACATCGGCCTCGGAGCGACCACCACCGAGCATCTACTAACCAGGACAAGCGACACCACCATTCATCTCTGCTCAGAGCTGGGCATTGCTATAAATTTAGGAAAATCTGCCTTGTTGCCATCCCAGCATATTACCTTTTATCGGGGCAGACTTAAACGCAAAAGAAATGGTGGCAAAACTTTCACACGAGTTCAAACATTACACCATCAAGTGTCTATTGCTTAGGAAGAAAAAAGTACAAGCAAGATTTGTCCTCAAGGTCCTGGGTTCAATGGCGGATGCAGTAACATTAGTTCCACTGGCACGTCTTCACATGAGAATATTACAATGGCTACTCTTCGCTCGGTGGTCCATGCAGTAGTTGCCCATGTCACACACGATTCTCATTATGAACACCTGCAAGAGGGACTTACAGTGGTGGTTTCAGTCCACTCAGATAACGATAGGCAGACCATTTGTTCTCCCCCAACCTGTCGCTACAGTGACCACGGATGCTTCCCAAAAGGGGGGGCATTGTCTGGGACAGACTGTCCAAGGGATCTGGCAGGAATATGAGTACCACTTGCACATCAATGTCCTAGAGCTGAGGGCGATGCTTCTGGCATTGTAAGCATTCCAAAACTCTCTTCCAATAGGGACTATTGCAGTATAAACAGACTGTCAATGGTGTGTTAAATCAGCAAACAAGGGGGAACCAGATCATATCCCCTCTGTCGGGAGGCTCAAAGAGTATGGCAATGGGTGATTTCTTCTCAACACTTTCTGACTGCAACACACATTCCGGGGAAATCCAACGTAATAGCAGACAAGTCGAACAGAGCTATTCTTACTCCTCACGAGTGGTCCTTGAATCAGGAAGTTGCGAACCAAATTTTTCGCAAGTGGGGCCATTCTTGCTGTGACCTTTTTGCCACGTCCATCAGTTCCAAATGCAGCAGCTACTTGCCCTAATTCCCCCTTTGGGGGAGTCCCCAGGGGATGCACTTACTCATGATTGGCCCTTGGAACTTCTATATGCCTTTCCCCCGTTTCCATTAATCCCAAAGGTTCTCCAGAAAGCCAGATCGTTGAGTCGCAGGGTAATTCTCATTGCTCCTTACTGGCCTTGTCAGATATGGTTCCCCTTTCTTTGGCCCCATCTTCAAGAGGAACCTTGGATCCTGGACACAGTACCGGATCTTCTAACTCAAGTCAGGAACGCTCCACCCCTTGCTTCAAAGCCTTAAGCTGACAGCTTGGCTACTCCACTTCCCATCTTAGCCAGGCTTCCAGAGCTATCCCTGGCAGTGCAACACATTCTGGTTTCATCGCAGAAGAATACAACCAGGAAGCTCTCTGCAAGGAAATGGAAAAGATGTTCTTGTTGGGCTGACAAAAACACATAGATCCCTTTACAGCTCCTATATCTGCTGTCCAGGAATTTTAACAGAAACTTTTAATCAAGATGCAGCAGCAGCCCTGATACGAGTATTTTGGCTGCCATATCCAACTACCACGTAGGAGATATGGGTTCTACTGTAATGTCCCACAAACTATGCAATGCTTTTCTCAGGGGCACATTCCTGTTAAGACTCCCTTTAAGGGAACCACCACCCCCGTGAGACCTCAATTTGGTGTTATCGTCCTTGACTTTTCCTCCATTCGAACCAGCCTCCTCTTGTTCTCTTAAGTTTTTAATTTGGAAGGCAGTTTTCTTGATGACCATTACCTCTGCTAGGAGAGCTTCACAACTCCAAGCGCTGTCTATCTATCCCCCTATCTGATTTTTCACAAAGACATAGTTTCCCTCAGAACAAATCCGTCCTTTCTACCGAACGTTTGCACTGAGGCCAATATAAATCAGTCTATCGAGTTACCTGTATTTTTCCCTAATCACGGCAACAAGGCAGAATAAAAATTTCACCAGTTGGATGTACATAGACAACTATGTTTTTACTTGCATAGGACCAAAGAATTTAGAAGATCGGACCAACTCTTCATGTCCTTTATAGAAAGTAGGAAAGGTACTTCAGTTTCAAATGTAACCTTGTCGAAATGACTTGCATATACCATCACTTATGTCTATAGCTCTCCGCTCTAGTTGAATGTCCCTTAATTTTTCCTGGCAGCTGCTTATTCTATATCCACGTCCACTGCCTTTCAGGCTAGACTCCCTTTGGATTCAGTCTGCGCTGCTGCTACATGGGTCAACCCGCATACCTTTATCACTCATTACAAAGTAGATGTGGCCTCCTGGAACAGGGCATCCTTTGGTTCCACTGTTCTGAAGAGTATTCCCTTGAGCCACCCAAGAAAGAAGGTGCTGGGGACGCTGTCCCAACCAGCAAGAATGAAGGAGAGATAGGATAACATAAAGAAGTTATGTACTTACCACAACGTTCCATGTTTGTTGTCCATGAGCTCGCCTTCATTCTTGCATCCCACCCTTCCTTCCTTCCCCCTTCCTGGAGGATCGAGAGGAAATTACAAAATTGGCTGTCAGTGCCCGAGTCCCTTCATGCCTTTAAGAATTTTTCTTTGGGCACAGCATTTGTTAGTTATTTACTGATTGGCATAACTTGGTGAATAGTTTTTCAAATGAGATCTGGGGAACAGCCGCTAGGCATCTTGGGATAGGTTGTAGCCTGGAGCCAGTGATAGCTCTCGAACTTTAGTATGCGGCCGAGTCGGAACCGATGCTCTTTTCCAAACCTAACCAGCAAGAATGAAGGCGCGATCATGGACAACAAACCTGGAATGTTATGGTAAGTACGTAACTTTTTTTTTTTCCAGACTGACTTTAATTGCGTGTAGTCTGCTTTTAAGTCCACTTTATGATTACACTTTAGAAATGCAATTTTCTTTAGTGAATTGGAGTTCCGCTGTGGCGACCCCTAACCGGGCAAAGCCGACAGACAACAACAACTTTTCTTCTAAGTTCTGTGGTCTTTTCCATCATGCATTCTGTGGCTGTCACTGCTGTTAATGCCTCTGCATGCTGGTCATTTGTTGTTCATCTCCTAAAGATAGGGCAGGAAAGGAATTTTATTTGAAGCACTCACTATATGTCAGTCGCACAACTTCTCTTAGCTGGATAATAAAGGGTTGTCTGAAGACTAAAGGGAGTTTCAATTTTCCTGTAGTTCTGAAATGCTTGTGGTATGATAAGTTGAGTATTATCAGTGTCTACAGCTGTTGTTGTTCATGTTCTTTTCTGATTCTAGAACTGTCTAAATTTTAGTGTTAATATTCATGGATTTTTTTAGGGTGACCACTATATTTCAGCTGTGCAATGAACACTTTGCCTGTTCTGCTCACAGGCATCTTAGGAAAGCAAAAGCAATCAAAAAGTCGGTCTTTCTTTCGGCTTTTCCTGGTTAGGGGTCACCACAGCGGAACTCCGGTCCGCTAATGATTAGCAGTAGATTTTTACGTGCCGAGTTGCCAGCCCCTGACGCACAACCTTCAACAAAGGTACACCCATTCATGCATGTCTCCACACAGAAGACGCTCTAGCTGAGAATCGAACAGGACAACGTATTACTGTGAGACGACAACACTACCGCAGTAAAAGCAATCAAAAAGTAAAAGCCTTAAAATTCCCACATTCTGTTTTTTTTTTTTTTTTTTTTTTTTGGCTTCCCGCTTCAGTTATTCTGTAGGATCTAAAACCAGGTTTTTAGCATTATGGATCTCTGCTGCAGAAACAGCAGTGCTAGAACTCCTACTGCAAACAGTAACTCAACAGGGCCAGTGCTTAACAGCTGGTTAAAGTTTGTTTAATTACTCTAGAAGCTTGTGTAAGATAGTAGCAGTTGTAAATGGTGCTATGAGAAACTGAAATATTAAAAGGGTTGTAACCCAGTTTATTTATTTATTTTAAGTAGAGGACATTAATGTGTTGTCTGCATCTGCTCGTAATAAAGATTTACTTACTGCTGACATTTTCTTTCCAGCTGCTTCTGGATACTAATTAACCTGTATTTTTACTAGCGATATGAACCACCCATGAAATGTTGACATTATCATAGTCATTATTATAATGGGTGACCCCCTGTGCCTGCTCATTTACTACATTCTAAAAAGCTTTAGCAACCATTATTACAGTGAGTCATTTCACTGTTCCTTATTAAAACTCAATATTTTGTTTAAAACCACGTCAGTTAAATTGTATAAAATAATACAAATTTAGTGTGTGTTGTAAAAATAATAATCCTCTGTTCACTGTGAAATAAAGTAAAAGCATCTGTGTACCTAACAGCTATCAGATACCCGTCTGTTTAATGTTGCCCTAAGTGCTCTTAAACTGTATGTGATTAAAAATATGTTGCATGCTACATGCAAATAGAGTAATATGAATGATGACTTGCCCTGGCTGCCACAGCGGTTGTTTACTAGACTGTGAGAGAGCATTGGTTGGATTGTCACATTTTGGCAGATTGCATTGATAAACTTCTTTGGTTGTCATCTTTTTTTCTCTCAAGTCCATTTGTTGAAGGTTGAATCGTTTGGCAAAGGGTTTGATGGTACAAGCCATTCTAATTCATTCAAGCATACTAGCGATAGTTTTAAGGTAGTGGATGTTGCATGTGTATGCATACATATGCACATGCTTAAGTTTTTTTCACTGAGCGATGAAAATAGAGAAGAGATTCTAATAGTATGTTGTCTTTTTTTCATGCAGCTGAGGTTACACTGACGTGAGTCTTAAAATGCAACCTGTCCTCCTCTTTCTGCGAGTCATTGCAAATGTCGTTTAAGATGTATGCTGCAGAACATGTGCCATTTACAAGGTTCCATATTACAGTACTGTGGTAGATCCTTCTTGTGCAGTGGTCTTAGTTTGAAGACCTCATAGACTAAGCCATTTGAATATCCATGGTATGTCTGAAGCACCTGCAGTGGTGGCTACATCTCTCCCCTATTCACAGTAGCCATTACCACCGATACATTTACAATGCGATATGGCATTTTGTAGGGCACACTGTCCGAGGGACGTGGACTCAACAAGAGGCCCTACTGCATACCAACATCAAGGAGATGAGGGTGCTTCTAGTATTGCAATTCAGTCCGATAATATGTCAGTAGTGTGGCACATCAAAAAACAAGGTGGCATCAGCTTCTAGCCTCTTCGTCTTGAGGCTTTGGGAATGGGCAGTGGACTTGCAACACTTTCTTATAGTATCACAAATCTGGTGGACCAAGCTTGCTAGTGCAAAGGCTCAACAGGTGCTTCCTTATGCTGCACAACTGCTTCCTCACTTTGATAACGGAAGGAATAATGTTCTGTTACCGGAAGAAGCCTTGCTGTGATCTTTTTCCTTCTCTGTCTAATACCAAATATAAGAATTTATCCCACATCCCTCCACAGAAACAGATTTTCAGGAATTCTTTAGTCCACCAATGGCTGTAAGAACTACTTTACCTTCCCTTTTATTCCCCTAGTAATGCAGTTTCTATAAAAAGCCATGTTGTGCAAGGCCAGGGTGATTCTTGTAGCCTGTTTGGGCCTTTGACAAATATAGTTCTTCTCTGGCCTTACTTGATATAGAAATCCTTGCTTCTAGAACTTCACCTAAGCTCTGTCTCCTCCTTTCCAACAAAGCTCACCACAACTTAGTTTCTTTAACTGCACCATTTCTCCAGTTCTGTTGATGGCTAAGGACCCTACCTGCCCTCCTAGTTGGGCCAAATTCTTACAGCAGCCCAGAAGCCCTCTACTGAAAAAAAATGTACATGGGAAGAGTGGGTTATATTCTCTCCATGGACTACTTAGCAGGGAGTCTATCCTTTAACAGCTCCCATCCCTACTAAACTTGGCAAACCACTGTGACAAAGGCCTGGTTTCCTGACCCCAAGAGTGCACGTAGCATCCATTTCAGGCTGTCAGCAGGGTTTTAATTCTTGTCCCCTGTCAGCCGCGTAGGTGTGCAAAGCTATTGTAAGAGGTGACTTCCTGCTGAGCTCTTCCATCAAAGCCCCTATTGCTCTGAGATATGTTTAATCTAATGAAACTGACACATTTCCTCATCGAACCTGCAGTCGTAGCAGATCTCAAAATACCTGTTTCTGAAATTCTTAATTTTTGTAACAATAATGTCAGCAAGGAAGGATTTCAGAGCTTGCAAGTGGTCTTTGGCCTTACTTCATACCTTGCATTTCATAAAGACAGGGTATCTTTATTAAGTAACTCAGCCTTCATATCTAAAGTAGCTTTAGAATGAAATCTTGTGTAGTTAATCTGCTAGTTTACTTTCCTGAACTTGAATAGTCTAACAGAGGTGAATACAGATCACACTGCCTTGACATTCGCAGGCAACTGAGATTGTTTACACAGAACCAGAAACAATAGGAAAGATTATCCGTTGCCTCTGACAGACTAAGAAATTCTCCAGAGTTACTAAGTTCTGCATAATGGATTTATGTTATTTCACTGAAAAATCCATAGAAACAAAACCTACACCCACTTATGGGAAGGCGAATTTGCACTTCACACCTAAAGCATTAAAAAGCGTGGAACAAAGGAGACCGTAGCCCCTGGTGCTGATTGTAGCCATGATCTTGAGTCATGGCTGCTTTAATAACAATTGCTCTGTGTCTGTGTCCTTGGGAGTGCAGCAAGGAGATATTACAGCTATTATTGCAACAGTTTAGCAAAGCAGATTTAATGAAAAGCTATTCTCTTGATAAATACTAACTCTGTCTAGTCTGGATTTTGTTTTTTTTTTTTTTGTATAGTTCATGAACTGTAGGAAGAAGCTGCCAAACATTTTTGGAACAGTTTAGCACAGACCTGTTCTGCATAGATAGATATGTAAATGGTTGTTTGCCTAGCTGAAGACCATTTCTTTTTATTTTGGTCCTTGTCTCTATGACTTTTTTTAAACCTTCATTTCCATAGTAGGGGAACACCAACCAGCCTAGCTACAGTTCATATCCACTTTACTTTCTTACTTAAATATACAATACTAACTCTAGTAAGGTAAGAAGTCAAAAACGCATCTAACCACAAATTCCAACAAAACTTAGAATGCTTTCTAGCTAATTTAGATTTTTTTTAAGATGTAGGGCTCTTTTTATATTGTAAGCTTTTTTTTTCAGTGAAGTGGCATTTCCATTTTTGTTCAGTGATGCTGTTTTTTGTGTTCGGTGATGCTGGTTTTAGTGAAGTGCTGTGATTTCACCTACAGCATAAAGAGAGTAGACTGTCCCATCAGAAAACAACCGGCTGAGATTTTTGCATAGATGTTTAACTCCACATAAAGTAACACATTTTAGTAAAAGTGTAAATATAAGATGCTGTTGGTGTAATGGGCAATTAGTGGCAGACTGGAAACGCATGATTTTGGCATGTCTTATGGTTGTTCCATTTTGGGAAGAATTCAAAAATTTTACTAAAGCGTTATGGTCAGACAGTTGTAATATAATGAAGTTTTTAATTCTATTTAATATACCAATTCTGGACTGATACCTAGAACTCAAGTGCATCTCTTATGGTCTGTTCTGGCTATTGCCAGAAACGTAATTACAGTGCACTAGGAAAACAAAAATGTCCTCTCTTTCTCAGATTTTGTGTCTGTGGCAAAAATTGTTTGTAATAAAGAACTGCAAACTATATATAGTAAAAGTACAAATTTCACTCGCAAGAAGTTATTGGCAAAAACTTAACCTATTAGAAAAGTATTAATGTTATTGTTTGAGATCAATATTTAAAACTATTTACAATATTCATAAGTCATTTTATTTGTTGGTTAGATTTGAAATTTTAAGCATTGTATTTTCTTTTTCTGTTTTATGTAAAAGTTTTTGAAGAAAAAAAACATGCTGTTGAGTTAATTGGTACTGTACTTATAAGCCAGCAAGGGCACAGATGGTCTGTTTGCCAGTATGACTGTTTTTATGGACAGCTCTCACCCTAGTGGATATGTAGGGTTCCCACTGCTAGGAAATAAGTAGAAAAAGTGATTCCATGTAGCTGACCATATGAATTCTCTAGGTGCAGTACAGGCAGGTTTCTGAGAACTTTCCCATCTTAAAGATCTTAAGGAGGAAGACAAGTAGATCCAGTATGAGTGCTTCTTTTTCTGTTTTTTTCTTGCTGCTCTTGGCTGTTAACATTGTTTAGGTTTTTTGTTGACCGTTCCAGAATGACATTTCTCGGTGACCCATCATTTGAGTCACTAGCATTGGGTGAGCTGGTGTCGTATGCCTCACATGGGCCTTGTGTTGGGCTATATGGTTCAGGACTGCTTGTCTTTTACACAGGTGGACCCTAAGTTTGCACCAATGCTAGTCTCCACAGTTCATATGCTACCTGTGCCCTTCCTGAGGGAGGAGTGAATGCTGGTCATGTTGCATACCTGTATGGCTTTGAGCATGCCAACATTGATGCCTTTGTTGGCTGCCCAGCTTAAGCAGAGTTGGGACATAACTATATTAATATAGCTAAGTGGGGGGGGGGAAAGGGGGCAGAAAGTACTAGAGGGCATGATCAGCAAATGCTGATCAGTCGTCCCTGTAATGCATCACCCGGCTTTGCATCTGTGGTCCGAACTGAAGTGGTTTGCACTCTTGTGTGTGGCACAAACGGTAGCAGCTGCTTACTTCATTGTACCAAGCAGTTTACTATGGTTAAAAAGAAGTATTTTTAGAACCAAAGTGTTTCAAAGCTCTGTGTGTGGCTTAAACAAGTAGCAACTGTTTGCTACAAATGTAGTTTAAAAGAAAGAAGTGTTTTTTTTTCCAATTCTGGAAGAGCAGAGAAACTTTTAATGTTATGTAGTCCTGTCTCGCCTACATTCTTCACCTGTGGGTCGGAGCCGAATGTCGGCTCTGACTCGGCCTATTTACTAGCTCGAAAGTCTTTGATTGGCTGGGCTAAGATGGTATCCCACAATACATTGCCCCACATTCCCAGATCTCTTTTGCCGCTTGTAGAGCTCGGACGTGGTCTCGACTTGGCTGTGGCTAAGTATTGCTAAAAAACTCTTTCTTGTGAAAATTTTTGGCTAATTGTTCTTATACAAATAGAGTTGTTCATAGTGTTGTTGCTGCATTATTTTTTGTAAGGTTGCGAGTGTTTTTGTGTATGGTATCCCTTTATTCTGTCGGGCTAGGCCCGTTTGAGTTAGAGGACCTAGTCCTCCTTGTGGTGTTTGTCTGGCTTTAGGTGCGTTTTACTTAATTTAAGTTGAGAACCATTTTATTTAGAGGTTCTCCCCTGTGCTTGGTTGTTGGTTATACTTGTTCTTCCGTTTCTGTGTTAGCGGTTTCCCGCCTTTTGTCAGTAGCGGCTGCTACAATTGTTGGCTTGGCATGTCTAAGGAACAAAAAGAGCATAAGCCCTCGGGCTTTAAAAAGTGTACAAAGTGTGCCTATAAAATGTCCATCACTGACTGACATTCGGTCAGTGTTTACTGTCTTGGAGCCATCCACCTTCAGGAGTCGTGCAGTTTCTGCCACGCCTTTAGTCCTCGGGTGCTCCAAGAGAGGAAAAACAAATTGATCTTAAAGGGACTGCTAAAACAGTCCTTTGAGGAGGATTTAGGTTCGGCTCCCAGTCTAAGTCTAAATCCTCCAAATCGAAGAAAAGGTCTACAGCTCCATCTATTACTTCGGAAGCCACCTTGTAAAATTACCATTGTTGAGTCTGTTTCCTCCACTCCACCGGCATCGGGGCCGCAGGAGGTAGCTGTGTCGACTGAGTCTGCGTCCACTCCGATAGTTTTGGAACCAATTTGGAGCCGGTCGCCAAGCTTGAGGCAGGGTTCTCCAGATAGGAGGTCCAGGTCTCCATCCATCTCCTCCAAATCCTCCAGGCTTTCCGATTTGGATGCAGATAGGGTGGTGCAGAGGCTCGTACAGTCGCCGGTGGTGACCAAACTTTTCTCGGCTCTGACCTAGTCTGCTCCGGAGCCAGCTGTGTTAGTAGTTCCTGCTATTCCTCCTCCGAGCACATCCTTGTCGTCGGAGCCGGTAAGCTCCGCTCCGAGGGATGTTCCTGCATCGGCTCCAATCCCCCAGCGGGGTTTATCGGTGCCTGCATCGGCTCCGACCCTGTCGGTCCCTTCCACAGGGTTCGAGACCCGGGTTTCCTTGGTCGGGCCCGAAGGGGATGCCTCAGAACACCCTTCGTTTCCGAGCCTCCCTCCCGGTGCCTCGGCTGTGGAGACACCGGTCATGGTCATGGCCTTGGAAGGCAGTAGGTCCTCAGATTCAGGAGGTCCCGCCTTCGAGGCTATGTGGAGCGAGCTGGCTAGGTCAGCTACTTCTCTCGGATCGGGTCTTCCATCCCCCACAACACCGGCGAGAGCTTCTGACACCCACCTATCCTTGGATAGCAGAGCGCCAGGGCCCAAGGATACCCCCACGAGCGGTCCCCTTCTTTCTGAGGAGCCCTCAGAGCCTGTGCCTGAGGAACCCCCCAGAAAGAAATTTGTGCAAAAGGAAGCACGTAGACTCCCAGGACGAGTCCTTCACTTCCGATACTGACCTCGAGGAATCGGAGAGGTCCCCTAAGTCTTCCTCTGAGGATGTTTCGTTCTCCGATATCCTGGAGATCTTGAAACAGAGGAGACTGGCCCTCCGAAACCCCCTCCGAGGAGGAGTCCGTATTCCTTAAGGCCTTTGGTACTCAGCCCTCCGCCTCCTGGGTGTCTCCACCCTTTGAGCTCCTGGACTTTATTTGTCGGAGGGTGTGGGAGACTCCTGACTCCATGGAGCCTGTTCCTCGACACCCCAACAAATTTTTGTCTGCTCCCCAAGGGAAAGAATTTTTAACAAAGGGAGTCCCGGTAGATGCTATGGTGGTGGTGGCTGCCACACAGAAGGAAGTTGCTTTGTCTTCCTCTTCGGTCCATCCTCCTAACAAGGGAGTCTAGGACTATGGATCGGTATGGGAAGCGTACCCTGTCTTCAGCGACCTTTACCTTGCGGTCGCTGAATTATTTGTCTCATTTTACACAGCTCCAGAGAGATCTCCTTAAAGAGTTAGGAGATACTTTAATGGGTAATGTGCCTGAGGCGGTGGCTCAGATTGTCAGCACTCAGCTCTCTACCCTCAACTCCATCGCTAACTCGTCCATGCGACTGATTTCGTAAGCGGCCAAGGGAGCTAGTAGGGTGGCTAGCTCAGGGGTGGCCCTCAGGAGGCAAGCCTGTGTCACTTTGCGGAGGCCTTTAAGTCTTCCTTCACTGATGCCCCCTTTGATGGTTCCTCCTTGTTCGGGACCAAAGTGAAAGACACCCTCACCAGGTGCGAGCAAGAGGGAAAGACCTTGTCTGCCGTAGGAGTCCATTTTTCCCTCCTGTCGAGACCTTATCCCAAGGTTCAGCGAGGGGGAAAGATGTGGTTCAAGAAATCACAAAGGCCTTTTCCTGCCGCACAGGGTGAGACCCCCTCCTGAGGCAGGGGAGGGGGGTCGTTTTCAGGGAGACATCGCCCCAGAGGCAGAGGGGGCCCACGCAATTCTGGGGACTGTGATTCCTTTCGTGGTTCCCCATACTCTCATTCCTGAGGGTGTGCCCGACTGTGCTTCTCTGGAGTCAGTCAGGGTCGAATTTCCCAGTATCCGGAAGCCTGGGTCAACATCACCCAGGACCGATGGGTATTGGGGATAATCGCTGGAGGTTACACCATCCCATTCTATTCCGCACTCCCTCCCGTCAAACGGATCCCAGACGTTCCACCCAGTCAAAGGGATCAAGCAGCATTGGAGGTTTCTCAGCTGCTAGAAAAAGGAGTCATCCAACCAGTCCCCCCAGACTAGATCGGATTAGGGACTTACTCAAGATTCTTTTTGGTGCCGAAAAGAATGGGGGACCTGATACCCATTTTGGATCTCAGCCAGCTCAATCATTACGTACGCAAGTCCAAATTCTGGATGGTCACGCTACAGTCGATTCTCCCATTGTTGGGAAAAGAAGTATGGATGTGTTCCATTGACCTGAAGGATGCTTACTACCTCATCAAAATGGACAGAGCATCCAGATGTCATCTACCCTTCCGGCTGGGAGCCAGGCATTTCCAGTTTTGAGCCCTGCACTTTGGTCTCACCACAGCCCCCAGGGTGTTCAAGTGCATGGCAGTGGTGACGGCTCACTTGAGACGTCAAGGATTCCAGGTGTTTCCTTACCTGGACGACTGGCTCCTATCCGCCCCCACGAAGCATCTACTTCTTCAAAACAGAGATACTACCATCGATCTTTGTCACTGGTTAGGCATTACAATAAACTGGAAAAAATCTGCCTTGCTACCCTCACAGCATGTCTCGTTTATAGGCGCAGAGTTGGACACTATTCGGTTGAGAGCATTCCTACCTATGGAAAGGATCACAGGGTTGCAACGACAGGTTCCTACGATGATGCCTCTGACACGGGTGAGGGCAAGACTAGTTCTTCAGTTACTAGGGACAATGGTGTCCACTATCATGATGGTCCCATTAGCGAGGTTACATATGAGGATCCTACAATGGCTCCTATTCGCCCAATGGTCCTTCCAAAGACTACCTCTATCCCATCCTATCTTAATCACAGGCAAATGCAAGCAGGACCTCAGTTGGTGGCTGTGCACCAACAACTTAGTCGTAGGGAAACCCTTTGTTCCACCCAACCCGGTAGCCACAGTGACCACGGACGCCTCCCGGATAGGGTGGGGGGGGGCATTATCTCGGCAGGATGGTCCAAGGCACGTGGCAGGAGCACGAGATAGACTTGCGCATAAATGTCCTGGAGATGAGGGCAGTGCTCCTAGCATTGCAGGCACTTCAGGATGTCCTCCCTCTAGGGACTATTGCGATACACTCAGACAACATGTCAGTAGTGTGGTATCTCAAGAAGCAAGGAGGAACCAGATCGTACCCCCTATGCAGAGAGGCCATGAGAGTGTGGAATTGGGCAATAGCTTCCCAACAGGCCTTGGTGGCAACGCACATCCTGGGGAAAACCAATGTGATTGCAGACAGGCTAAGCAGAGCGATCCTCATGCCTTACGAGCGGTCCCTGAACCGCCGGGTGGCGAACAGCATATTCAGCAAATGGGGTCAGCCTTGCTGTGATCTGTTTGTCAGTCCCCTCAATGCGAAATGCAGCAGCTATTTCTCGCTGATCCCCCCCACCGGGGGAATCTCCAAGGGACGCTGTTGCGCACAATTGGCCCTCGGGTCTGCTGTATGCTTTCCCTCCATTTCCCCTTATCTCGAGGGTGATTCAGAAAGCGCTATCCGTGGGAAGCAGATTGATTCTGATCGTGCCACACTGGCCTCGACAAGTATGGTTCCCCTTCCTTCAACCTTACATGGTGGATGCTCCTTGGACTCTGGACCCTCGTCCAGACTTGCTGACACATATGTCGGGACAGCTCCACTCCTCCCTGGAGACTCTCCGGCTGACCGCCTGGCTACTCCACTTCCATCCGTAGTCAGGTGTCACACTTTTCTCCAGACGTGGTCCATATTCTTTCGTCCTCTCATAAACTGTCCACTAGGAAGATCTACTCTAGCAAGTGGAAAAGGTTTTTGATATGGGCCCATTCCAAAGGTATTGACCCCTACACAGCCCCCATTGATTCTGTTTTGTAATTTCTGTCTCACTTATTCTACCAAGGGTCTGCCTCAGCCACCATCAAAGTTCAGCTGGCAGCTATTTCAAATTTTCATGTGGCTTATGAACCTAGCTTAATGGCACACAGGCTGTGTAAAGCATTCCTAAAAGGCACTCTTCTCCTTCGTCCCCCTGTATCTCAACCTGTTATGCCCTGGGACCTCAATTTTGTTCTGCAGGCTCTCACCCTCCCACCTTTCGAGCCTGCGGCTTCCTGCGATTTAAAATTTCTTACATGGAAATCTGCCTTTTTGATAGCTATCACATCGGCTAGACAAGTGTCAGAACTGCAGGCCCTATCAATCAAGCCCCCATATTTGATATTCCATAAAGATAGTCTCTCAGACCAAATCCGTCCTTTCTTCCCAAAGTGGCTTCCTTATCTAATATTAACCAGTCCATTGAGCTGCCGGTCTTCTTCCCCAACTTCTCCAATAAGGCAGAGTACCAGTTTCATCTGTTGGATGTTCATAGGCAACTACGCTTTTATCTACACAGGACTAAAGATTGGCGGAAGTCAGACCAGCTCTTCGTTTCGTTTTCAGAGAATCGCTTGGGGTCTGCGGTATCCAAGGTCACCATCTCTAGGTGGATAGCTGGTTGCGTCTCCTTTATTTATCAGGCGGGGGAAAGAGCCTGCCCTTCCGAGTCAGAGCACACACTACCAGAGCGGTTTCCACTTCCACAGCCTTTCAGGCTAGATTATCGATGAAAGATATTTGTGCGGCTGCAACATGGGCTTCTCCTTGCACGTTTGTTTCCCATTACAAATTGGATGTGGTGTCCAGGGGCAGATCATATTTTGGCTCCACAGTGCTCAGGAGTATTTTCCATTGAGCCACCCAGGATGTAGGTGCTAGGGACGCTGTCCCACAGGTGAAGAATGTAGGCGAGATAGGACTACATAACATCAGTAGGTTATGTACTCACCATAACGTTAGATGTATGTAGTCCATCTCGCCTCACATTCTTCATTACCCCCCACCGTCCCCCACGCCTGGAGGATTTGGAGGATCACCTTGTATTTCTGATTTTTCAGAGTCCCTTTGGATAATTTGTTGGACCTCTTTGTTATGGGTGTGAGTGTGTGTTTGGGCGATGGATACTATATTTCTGTTGGCAGCAAACTAGATCTGGGAATGTGGGGCAGTGTATTGTGGGATACCATCTTAGCCCAGCCAATCAAAGACTTTCGAGCTAGTAAATAGGCAGAGTCGGAGCCGACATTCAGCTCCGAACCCACAGGTGAAGAATGTGAGGCGAGATGGACTACATACATCTAACGTTATGGTGAGTACATAACTTACTGTTTTCTTCTCCTTAACTTAGCCCCCTCAGCTGTACTAAAGCACTTCACTATCTTTGGCCCATACCATAGCAAGCAGTTGCTACAGTTTAAAAGGAAAGAGTTTTTTTTCTCCTCAGTTTCAGAGGAGCAGAGGACTTTTTGTCTCATGTTAGAGATAAAAGTGGGGGGCTGCCAGCTAGCTACACCTCTTGCATACCAACATTTGTTGTAATAGAATCAGCTGCTCTGCCTTTTGAAGGGTCAACTTTGAGCTGTACATCTGCTTCAGAAAAAGTCTTCAGAAGGATTCAGTCATAAACCCAACAGATTAGAACCTGTGCTCTGTCTTCCCATGGCTGTCAACCTCTACTGTAATTCTCCTTATATGAAGCCAAAGACAATCAAGAAGTTATCATCCTTCTTGTTCACTTGTTTGCAGGGCCTATAATGTTGAGAATGCTGTGGGAGAGACCATGTCCACACAATCCATCGTTTGTTGGAGTTCATTTTATGGTCGGCCTTGACATGAACATTTTGCAGACTAATGTAGGGTATTGGCAGAGTTCTTTCCCCTTTAGGCTTAGGAATGTTGACAGTTTTCAATTATTTTGGGTCTGATCCTCAAAATACCTTAAAGATTTTGTACTGTCATCAGCAAGTGTGCAGGAAGTGGCTTTGGCAAGTCCATATCTCTGGGTCATGTTCTTTTCCTCCTCCCATCGCTGTAGGTTGTATATTACATGCATAATTAGACTGCCTGCATCATAGCTCATGAGAGCTGGACAGTGACCCATGATTATTTTTAGAATCCTGGTTAGCCTGTCAGGGGCAGTTAACATTCACCGGACATCCTCCTTTGTGAACATATCACAGTGTAATCTGGACAAGGCCCTTTGGTCCCTTGTTGGACAGATGGCTTTCACATCAGACTGTTGTGTATGTATGGCCACATGACGTTTTTTTTTTTTTTTTTATGTACCAGTCCTGGGCTTCAAGTCTGAGATTTTCTGATGGCTGCTATAGTTGTTCTGATGACAGGATTTTTTTTTTTTTTTTTTTTTTTTTTTTCTTTGTGGCTGGGATGCTGGGGCTTCCCCCACTCCTCTTAATGATACTTTTAGAGTTCCATATTGAACCCATTCCTGTCTAGCTTGTTAGATTTATCATACTATGCATAGTTTCCTAAGTGGGCTGGCTTGTTGCTGCTTCAGAGTTAATGATCCCACATGGTGCAGCTTAGGGCCATGTTTTCAGCCTGGTTGGAATGGACTTCAGGTAATCCCTTTTCTTCCCCAAATGCTGTCTGTGCATAATAGGCATCTGTCTGAGCAGTACTGGAGCACAGTTCCTTTTGTGTGATTCTAGTAGGTGCAGAAACTGGATAGCTTCATTGTAGGTTGTGTCATACTGTTGAGGTTAAAAGTCATGGAGTAACTCAAAAAATGTAATGTGCCCCACATACAGTGGGTAAACTCTGAAATCTGTGGGTCCGGCATAAGGAACTCTAGCAATGGAAATGAGCTTAATCAAAATACAGACTGTATTTTTGATTTTACTGTGACAATCAAGTATTGCTGCCTCAGATCTTTTATTAGTTTCTTGGATTAGTTTCTGTCTGGGACCCATCTCTCTGAGTCTGCATGTGTACTACCTGTATTAGCATGAGCTTCATCTGGGTCTCCAGTCCTCTCCCACAGACATGCTGATAGGTGAACTGCCAATCTTCTACATAGTGTGTGAAGCCATCGCAGTGGACTGGTATCCTGTCCTGTATTCGTTCTCTGCTTTATGCCTGTTGCTTCCTGGGATAAACTCGAGCTTTGCTGGTACCATGAGTAAGTAAGTGGGTACCAGAATATCTGTGAATGAACAGTCATGGCTAGAATGAATGAATGAAGCTAGCAGTCATTGTTTGATGTGAAGTTTTGTTTCAGATAGATATTTAACTGTCTGTTTTTTTTTTTAAGCAAATGCTATTTAAGCGGTAGTACAAATAAAATAAATGCTTTATCAAGGGTTACAACTTGCAAAATACGTATTAAACTGCACAAGTTCATTTGAAATCCATCTGTGTCTGTGTGTGTGTGACTGGTATTTTTATATGTGCTGGAGGTCTGGATTATGGAGATTGGCCTTTATGGATTGCCTTCTGGAGAGTACATATTGGTCAGAATCTCTTTGCTGACTATAGATATGGAATTGCTGTAATGTTGGTATCTTTTACATTAATAGATTGTATTGAAAAAAATATTGAAAAAAAAATAATGAAAATGTGTTTTAAAATACAGTTTTTGGTTCTGTTATTGCATTGTTTTTATTATTGGGTGTTTTGAGTTGCAGTAGTCCTGAGGTGGCCCACCTAGGAAGAATAGTGCCAATTTTATTCATTCCTCTTGTTGTTTTATTGGTGTATAACTGTTACACTATTTGTTCAGGCTTGACTGGTGGGGACACATGGCTTCTAAATCAGATGAATTCTCCTGCATCCAGTGCAGTCAGCAGCTGATAATTAAGGGTAACTGTAAAATGGAACTGCCTTTATATTATTTTTAGAATTCTAGTGTTGAAGATGGAGGAAAATGATCTGCATTTTCCTTTACTAAAATACATATTCTGTTTAACACAGCATAAGAGTAGCAGAATTTGTTGCATAATTGCTTAACTGAGCATAGGCACATATAAGTAGAAAGTATTATATAGTGTATTTCAGCTGCATGAAAGTCAGCAAAATTAGATTCCGTGGGTGTTTGAGGTAAAAAGATTTGAATAGCAGCAGTGAGGCAAGCGCACACTTGCGTGCAGAATGGTATGCTGTGCTGTTAACAATTGTCAGTGTTCCCTCCTGCAGTATTTGTCTAATGGAATAAGATGCATATGCCTACACACAGATGGGCAGTCGTACATATACACACACACACACACACACACACACACACACACACACACACACACACACACACACACACTTTCTCATCTTTTCCTTAAAAAGAAATTTTGCCAGTTGCAAAATGAGTTTTTATGCACTCAGAAATTCATGGCTTGGTAGATGTTTGATTTCTCTTCTGGAAATAAAGGGGACACTTTTCAGCTAGTTAACGTTTTGTTGACAAGGCTAACAGAACAATGGCAATTAATGAAGGTAAAACAAAGGCAATAGTTGTAAACTACGTACCCACACACAAATTTATCAATGCCCATATTTATGGTGACAAAATTAAGTACTTAGTAGTGTGAGTTAGGATTCTGTTATGGCAGCTAAGGAGACGTTGGAAGTTGCTAAAATGATGATACAAAAATAGAGAAACTGCAAGCTCTGTTCATGGATATGAATAGGATGATATAAGGAGTGAAAATCTTTGTAGTCCAATTCGCTTTCTACACAGGTCAGGCATGTTTTTATCAACCAGAGGAGAAGCTGTGGACAGCAATTAATGAAGAATTAAAAGTTTTTACTTGGGAGGGGAAGAGGGGAAGAGTCAAATGGGATAAATTGACCTTTTCAATAGAACAAAATGGTTTGGGATTACCTGATTTGAAGGAGCATTTCAGAGCTACACAGTTAAGACTCCTATACAGAGCACAAACAGAAGACTTTAATTCAAAGTGGAAAGGGATGATGATGAAATGGGGGAAGATCAAGAAACAAGGAAAAATTGGGATTTTGGATTCAGATCCTTAAGGAGAATAACTATAACCATGCAGAATATTATATTTATAAAGGAGAAGAAAGTGTTCTATGAACTAAACCAGCACGGGAATGGAGAAAGAAGGTTCTACCAAATGGGATGATTGCAATTAATGATACAGAGAATATAATATGCAAGTGGGGGCTGGAATTTACTGGAGAAAACTGGAAAAGGAACCCAAGGTATTGGGAGCAAATAATTAGAGTGAAAGGTAGTATATTAGGAAGAAGCCAATAATACATTTAGACTGTAGGCTAGAGATTGCCTTCCATGTCAAGGATTGATATCAGAGTATAGACGAAGAGAAAGGAATAAGGGGAGCTTAAGTGAAAGACTAGCACTGGTAGAGTTTTTAGTGGAATCTGGAACAGAATGTGCCCTTAAAAAAGGAATAATTAGCAGGGCATATAACATATTGCATGATAACTATAGAAATCTGTCAGAGGAAGTTAGGATTGGAAACTGGGCATTGGATAAGCATTTGACAAAGAATGGGAGGATATATGTACGGCTCCCAAATAGGCAGCAAAGTCTAGAAGATTTAGGATTTTTGCTTGGAAATGTTTGCATACGTATTTTTTATACCCTAAGCAGACTCCAAAGAATTTTTCCACAGGTAAATTGCAAGTGTTGGTAGTGTAATGAGTTGGCAGACTTTAAAACTTACCTGCAGACTACTCTGTCAGAAATGCTAGGTGAGCTCGTTGGTGTAACTAAGGAAATTATTTTTTAGCTGTGATACAAAATTGGAATTGTCTAAACATAGTAAAGCCTTGCATAATTTAATTCTGGTGGTTGTTCAAAAAGCATTTACTAGAAAATGGAAATCTGGGTCTAAACCTACCAAACTAGAAGCAGGGAATATTGTAACAGAGGTAAAATAACGAAGTGGGATCTTTAGAAAAAGGTAGTAGCACCTTACATGGAAAAATAGGAATTGTGGGAACAATACATGCAGAATAATGTTTTGGAGGAGGAATGAGGTTTAAAGGAAGGCAGGAATTGAATGAATTATGTAATGCTCAGTTTAAAAGATTATTTAATGATTGCAACTGAAAATGTCATTATGGTTTGTTTTCATTTATATAAATGGGTGATTGCCCATAACACAACTGATAATTCAGAGCACAAAAAAAAAAAAAAACTTCACATGGATGTGTAAGTGTACCTTTGAGCACAGCCCTGACTGAGGAGTAAGACCAGTGCTGTTCAGTTTAAGGGATTCTATGCCAGCCCAAAGAGAGGCACATTAGTTGTAGTGGTGCTGTGAAGTAACTATATCCATGCATGCAACATATCCACAAAATGCAGCTAGCTGTCTTGTTGGCTGATAACTAAAGTTGCTGTGTCATTTTTCTAATTTGGTGAAGTTGGTTGAGTGAGTTTCTGGCAGCAGATGAAGAGGGTTAACACAACACTAGAAAAAAAAATTGAGGAAGTTCACAATACCAGAAACAACTAAACCTTGTATTGCAAATGAGCAAGGAAAAGTGCCACACAGTACTAGCGTCCACAGAGTTTATTATCCGCTTTTGTCAAAAAGACTTCATCAGAACACAGTTTCACAAAAAAATTCGCCATACTTAAATAGTTGCATTCTAATTACTTCAACTTAAGTTAACTATTTAACTCTCGAATTAAAATAATAAAATTCATTAATCTCTCCATTAATGCCCTTTATTAATATACACCTTCCTGTTTTTTAAAAAAAACATTTAATATTCACTGTCATTCAGCCCTGGGGATCTATCAGCCAGTAGTTTAATTTGCCAAAAACCCTCTTTTTGTTCCAAGTAGTTTTTCATTTATAATTAGAACACTTTAAAAGTATGCTTGTACAAGGCACGTTTCATGCCTTTCTTTTTAATTTAATACTGGTGTTCTTTTATTCATTCAAATAACCTTCTGGTGGTCATCTCGATATAAAAAGCTGGACAGCCTGAATACACACACACATACATATATATATATATATATATATATATATATATATATATATATATATATATATATGTTTGACAATTATGTCTCCCCTTCATCATGATGGTGTATGAGGGGTCTACCAACATAATAAAATGTCCTTCATGAATGTAACGACAGATATTACATTGTCCACATTTAAACATTCCTAGTGGTTTATTGGGGGGAACTCCGTTGTATGCTACAACCTTAGTACCACTTTTTTGTAACAAATTCTACAAATTGTGATTATTCTTGTACACAAACTTGGGTGCTTCTCACACTATATTGAACAATTCTCTGTTACCCTGTAAAATCTTTAAATTATTACTTATAATTGAACATATACTACTACTACTACTACTACTACTACTACTACTACTACTACTACTACTACTATCTATGGTCGTGTCCAAAGCATAAGTCCTCTTTCTATCCTCACTATTTTCACCCACTTCATCTAATCTTTCTTGGTTGCTAACAAATGGAAATTTCCAAATTGGCGGAAAAAATGAATACCTTTTTTTTTTTTTTTTTTTTTTTTTTTAATTTTTCTAATTGTTCCAAAAGGGCTTCTTTGTAACCTCTATTCTTAAATAAATTAGTTTGTTTGTGTCTTTTGGCTTTTCCCAGTTAGGGTTCGCCACAGCAGAACTCCGGTCCGCTAATGATTGGCAGTAGATTTTTATGTGCTGGCTTGCCGGGCCTAACGCACAACCTTCAACGAAGGAACGCCCATTTATGCATATCGCCACACAGAAGACGCTCTAACTGAGAATCGAACGGGCAACGTCTAACTGTGAGGCGACAACGCTACTGCAGCACCACCACCGCAGAAGTATTCTTAAATAAATTAGTAATAAAACTAAATTCCTCTTCCAGTCTTATAGTCAGTTGTCATATGACTAGCCGTAATGTATTGTCCCCTGGGTAAATTCTCTTAAATGAAAAGTTAGGTGATTACTATTACTGTGCAGATAACTATTAGTAACAGTACTTTTTGTATGTATACTACTATCAAATTGTTTTTTGTCAACATCCCATTGCAGTGTGACATCAAGAAAGTTGACTGTATGACCAACATCTCCCGTGGTAAACTTTAAAAAAACAGATTTCTCATTGTTGGAGCCTTTTGAAAGAAATCAATCCGTATTAGTACCTTCTAAAACAAACAAATCGTCTACAAAACACTTGTAAAAAAACTCCAGAGATTTTTTCTTCGGTAGGCCCTATCAGCTCTCCTGAAGCGTTGCTCGATTGCTTTCCTCTGGAAGCAGTTGGGGCGAGTTTCTCTCTGTACCAAACAGCCTAGCCTGGTCCTCAATTACCGACGATCTATGGGTGCAGAGAATTATCACCAGAGGCTATCACATTCCCCTCAAATCCGTTCCAAGATCTCAATTCCCCCTTCCTGATGTACCACCCAGTCAAAGGGAGGAGGCAGCTTCCAAAATCAAGAAGCTTCTTCTAAAACGAGTCATCCAAGGTCCCCCCAGATCAGTTCGGATTAGGGTTCTACTCCAGACTCTTTTTGGTGCCAAAAAAGACAGGGGACTGGAGGCCCATCCTGGATCTCAGTCGTTTGAACGAGTCAGTCATACAGACCAAGTTCCGCATGGTCACTATTCAGTACATCCTTCCATGTCTTTGGGATGGTGTGTGGATGTGCTGTCTAGATCTCCGGGATGTGTATTACCACATCAAAATGGACAAACGCTCCAGGAGACTTTTGCGCTTCCGGCTGGGAGCCAATCATTTTCAATTCAGAGCCCTGCCTTTCAGTCTCTCGACGGCCCCCATAGTGTTCATGAAATGTCTAGCAGTGGTGAAAGCTCACTTGAGACTTCGGATTCCAGGTTTTTTTTATCTGAACGATTGTCTCCTCTCCACCCCCATCAAGCGTCTACTGACCAGGGCCCTTCGCTACACTCCTGTCTCTGGCGGAATATCTGGGTATTACTATCAATTGGGAAAAATCAAACCTTCAGCCCTCGCAACAACTGGAATTCATAGGAGCTATGTTCGACGCTCAGCTCGGCCTAATATCACTTCCTCATCACAGGCTCTTAAGACGGAGAACACAAGTGCAAGTGATACTAAGTGCAAGTGATACTCGACCGCAGGAAAGTGTCTGCAAGGGTAGTTCTGCAGGCTCTGGGTTCCATGCAGCCATTCCCATTGTTCCGTTTGACAGACTTTATATGTGCCTGTTACAGTGGCTTCTTCAAACTCAATAGATACACAATCATCATCCTTTGAATACATTAATCCTCATCACCGACCTCTGCAAACAGGATCTCCTCTGGTGGATGAGAATGGACGAAAGTCTGCGGTGTCGCCCCTTTCAACCTCTTCAGCCCAACGCCCTGCCACGGTGACTACGGACGCAGTTAAGGTATAATTAAAGGGCGGGTTAAAAGTAGATGGTTTAATATAACGTGATGCTCCTCTAATAGATGCATCATTTAGAATACAACTTAAATTAAGCTTGCATACATATTACTTAAGATGTAGTATGCATCTAAACATGTCAGCCCGCCAGGCTGGAACAAAAGTTAGTCCCAGTTTCAAAATATGTTCGTGAATGTCCTTTAATTGAAAGGTAGATGGGTTATATACTTTAGTTTCATATTTGTCTAACCATCTGTTGAAAAGCCCGTCCTCGTGGTCTTAAAGTTCTTTATCTCTCTGTTTTCCCCTCGTGGACTTTGGGGGGGGGGGGCAGCAGATGTTCTGAAGTCCTGTCTTGCCTTCATTCTTACACATGGTTTCGGAACCAATCCTCGGCTCCGACTGCCTATTATAAAGCTCAAAGTCTTCTAGTTGGCACATGGCTAGGTAGGTATCCCATGGTGCACAAGTACAATCCCCAGATCACGTTTGCCACATCTACGAGTTCAGATGTGCTTCTTGCTTGGCCTTTGGCAAGTTTAACACTTTTTTCCTTTTTTTACTGTATTTCAGCTTAACTTTACAATTTATATAGCTTTTGATGGTGTTTCATAGTATTACAAGTAGTTTCAGACTTGCTGAAGAGTTTTTTCTTGACTTTAGATTCCTTATTGTTGAGAACTGGTTGGCCATTGGCCTTGTTGTTCTCATTGGTATCCTGTGTGCCAGTCTTTTTCTGTTTATCATGCGCAATTGCACTTATTTGATATTTGCAGTGTTTATTATTGCAGAGAGTTTGGAATTTAAATAGTTATTACTTAGATATTTAGTGCTTCCAGTTAAGGTGCACGTTTGCGCTCAGTTTACCTTGTTTTTTGTGTGCAGTGTTGATTAGTATTTAGACTATTGCCTTCTTAGATATTTATCTGCGATATTTAGCTAAAGGGTCTTTTGATATTTTCAACCCTTTTGTTCTACTTCTTAGTGCTTGAGCGTAGATTTCACTGAGACAGTTTGGTCATTTACATAGTCCGTTATTAGAGTGTGTGCTGTCTAGTTAGTAGTTTCTGCCCTTCTAGTCTTTCTACCTAGGTCTGTTTAAGTTGGCGGACCTAGTTCTCTGCCTTTTTGCTCTTCCCAGGGCTAGGCCCGTTTGTGTTAGAGGACCTAGTCCTCGTGGTGTTTGTGTGGTGTTTTTTCGGCTTCTCTAGTTGCATGTCTAAAGAGGCAAAAGACCATAAACCCTCTGGGTTTAAAAAATGTGTGAAATGCTCCCAGAAAATGTCCATTACGGGTGGCCATAGTAATCGTGTGTATTGCCTCGGAGCCATCCATCTGCAGGAAACCTGTTTGTTTTGCTATTCCTTCAGCTCCAGACTTCTGCAGGAGTAGAAGAACAAGCTAATTTTGAAAGGTCGTCTCAAGCCTTCATTTGAGAAGACTTGGCTAGTTCATAGTCTTCCTCGAAATCTCACTCATCCAAAAAAGACCAGGCGAAATCTACCAAGAGGCATTCCCTAGCACCATCCGGTGCTTTGGAACCGCCTCCTAAAATTTCTAAACCGGACAAGACTTCTACCTCCTCGGCTCCACTGATCTCGGAGCCAATCGAGGTTGTTGATAGTGTGACTTCATTTTCGGCCCCATGCATTTCGGAGCAGAATATTGATAGCAAACATTGGAGCCGGTCCAGAGATCCCTTGCCAGTCTCCCCAACTTTAAGGTCCCCTATCTTGCAGAGGTCCAGATCTCTCACACTGTCTTCCATATCTTCCAGGAGCCTATCAGAAGAAGATGTGGAGAGAGTAGTGCTGAGACTCCTGAAGTTGTCTGCCTTGCCAAAAATGCTGTTGGCTCTGGCCCAGTCGGTCCTGGAGCCACCCAAGTCCATTCCCTCTGTTGTGGTTCCTCCTCTGAGGCGTTCTTGGCTTTCGGAGCCAGAGTGTTCGGTACTGCTGGTTGTGGGACCCTCAGTTCCAGCTACCCCCGAGGCTGTCTCGGAGCAGAGTTCTGCTCCGACACCTTCAGTTCCTTCTGTGGTGTCTGGGAGCCGAAGTTCCCCAGTCGGCCCTGACAGGGACACTTGGACCTGGACCTCCTCGGTTCTGAGTCTCCCTCTCAGTGCGTCGGCTAGGATGAGCTTGAATCCTACATCTATCTCGGAGCCAATGACTTCCTCTGTCTCCTCGGAGCCAAGGAAGTCCTCGGAGCTGGAGAGGTTTGCCTTCGAGATGCTGCGGAGTGTGCTGACCTGCTCATCAGCTTCACCCAGGGGTACTGACACTCTTCCCCTTGGGCACCGACCTCCATCTCAGCACCTACTCCCTCTCGACAGCAGAGACCTGCAGCCTCGGGAGCCCCCGGTTGGTGGCCGACCTCCCTGGCATATCCTTCTGAGGATCCCCCTCTGAAGAGGTCATGCAAGAGGAAGCATGTAGACTCCCAGGATGAGTCTCTTACCTCCGACACCGACCTCTAGGAGTCAGAAGGGTCCCCCAAGTCGTCCTCTGAGGTCTCCTTTGTAGACATCTTGGAGATACTTAAGCAGAGGTGTGGCTGGCCTACTGTTACCCCTTCTGATGAGGAGTCTGTATACCTGAAGGCTTTCGGGTCTCAGCCTTCAGCCTCTTGGGTGTCTTCACCTTTTGACGAACTTCTAGACCTTGTTAGTCGGAAGGTGTGTGAGACTCCTGATGCCATGGAGCCAGTTCCCAGGAGACCCAATAAATTTTTGTCCGCTCCCAAAGCGAAGGAATTTTTATCCAAGTGTGTGCCTGTAGATGCCATGGTGGTGGCGGCGGCCACTAAGAAGGAACTAGCGGAGACTTCATCTGTCCATCCGGTGAACAAAGAGTCTCGAACGATGGATAGATATGGGAAGCATATATTTTTGTCAGCGGCATTCACACTCGGATCGCTGAACTACCTAACACATTTTACAAGGCTTCAGAGAGATCTCCTTAAGGAGTTGGGAGAGACTCTACAAGGTACATCTACTGAAGGAGTCCCTGATAAGGTGTCTGCTCAGTTGTCCACCTTGAATTCTATTGTTAACTCCTTCTCCATGAGGCTGATTTCTTATGCAGCTGATGGAGTGAGCAGGGCAGCGGGTTCAGGAGTTTCCCTTAGGAGGCACTCCTGGATGCACTTGTGTAATTTTGCGGAGCCCTTCAAGTCTACCTTTACCAATGCCCCCTTTGATGGTTCTTCCTTGTTTGGACCCAAGGTAAAAGACACACACTCACCAGGTGCGAGCAAGAAGGGAAAATGCTGTCTGCCGTGGGAGTTTGTTTTACCGTTCCCCTGTAGACCATACCCCAAGGGTCAGAGAGGTAGTAAGATGTGGTTCAAGAAGTCCCAGAGGTTTTTCCCGGATGCACAGGGTGACTCCTCCTTGAGGAGGAGCAAATGGTAGACATCGCCCTAGAGGCAGGGGTGGACCGCTTCAACAACTGCCTCTATCCCACCACATCATTTTAAGAGTCTTGCAAAAAGGATCTTCGTTGGTGGATCCAACCCAACCAACTAACGACAGGCACTCCATTCCTTCCTTGCCAACCCGTTGCTACTGTGACCAAGGATGCTTCACAGATAGGGTGGGGGAGGGATTATCTAGGCGGGACTGTCCAAGGCACATGGCAAGATCACGAGGCTCACCTGCATATCAGTGTCCTAGAGATGAGGGCGGTGCTTCTAGCGTTGCAAGCACTTCACAACCTTCTTCCTCTTGGGATGATAGCAATCCAGTCGGACAACATTTTGGTGGTATGGTATCTCAAAAAACAAGGTGGAACCAGATCTTACCCCCTTTGTTGGAAGGCTGTTCGTGTTTGGAAATGGGCGATATCTTCCCAGCGCTTTCTAGTGGCAATGCACATCCCAGCGACAACCAGTGTGATAGCAGACCAACTCAGCCAGGCAATCTTGATGCTTCACGAATGGTCTGAAGCAGGAAATAGCAGAACAGATCTTCTGCAAATGGGGACAGCCTTGCTGCGATATTTTCACCAGTCCGATCAACTCCAAATGCAGCAGCTACTTTTCCCTTATCCCCCCCCCCCAGGGGAGTCACCGAGAGATGCACTTGTTCATGATTGGCCCCAGGGTCTCCTTTATGCTTCCCCCCCCCCCTATCCTGTCATATCCAAAGTGATTCAGAAAGCGAAACTGTTGGGAAGCAAATTGATTCTCATTATTCCTTACTGGCCTCGTCAGATTTGGTTCCCCTTTCTTGGGCCTCATCTACTAGACTATCCATGGATTCTGGACCCAGTGCCAGATCTCTTGACGCATATGTCAGGCTGTCTTCACCCCAGCCTCCAAACCCTCAACTTGACAGCATGGCTGCTCCAGTTCCATCCCTATTTGGGCTTCATGATTTTTCACCCGCTGTGACTCGCATTCTCACATCTTCTCATAAACCCTCCACTAGAAAGTTATACACTAGCAAATGGAGAAGGTTTTCTATCTGGGCTGAAGAAGGGAACGTTGACCCTTACACTGCATCCATTCCAGTGGTTTTAGAATTTTTGTCTAAACATTTTCACCAGGGTTCTGCTGCTGCCACAATTAGGGTTCAGTTGGCAGCAATATCAGATTTTCATTTGGGTCAACGTGAATCTAACCTGATGTCACACAGATTGTGTAAAACATTCCTTAAAGGTACTACTTTGCTGAGACCTCCCTTTCAGGAACCGGTAGCTTCCTGGGATCTACACTTCGTCCTGTCCACAATTACGTCTCCACCCTTTGAACCTGCTCATTCGTGCCCGTTGAAGTTTCTGTCTTGGAAGACCTTGTTTCTAGTGGATTCACATCTGCTAGACGAGTATCAGAATTACAAGCACAGTCTATCAAGCCCCCTTATCTGATTTTCCACAAAAATAGAGTATCTCTGCACACAAATCCATCTTTTATCCCTAAATTGTGCTCTCATAATAACTTGAACCAAACTATAGAGCTGTCGGTGTTCTTCCCTAATCATTCCAATGCAGCAGAGTACAGATTTCATCAGTTGGATGTTCACAGACCAATTACGGTTCTATCTACACAGGACTAAGGGATTCAGGAAGTCAGACCAATTGTTTGTATCCTTCTCCGACCCCAGATTAGGTCTCCAAAGTGACCCTTTCGAATTGGATTTAGAGTTGTATCTCTTTCTTTTATTCTTCAAATGGAAGGCCTTTATCGTTCAAGATTAAGGCTCATTCTACACGATCCCAGTCTACATCTGCAGCCTTCCAAGCCAGGGTTCCAATTGATAATATTTGTGCAGCTGCAACCTGGGCTACCCCTCACACTTGTATTATTCATTACAAATTGGACCTGACCTCTAGGGGTAGAGCCTCCTTTGGTTCCATGGTACTCAGGAGTATCTTTCCGTGAGCATCCCAAGAATAAGGTGCTAGGAACGCTGTCCCATGTGTAAGAATGAAGGCGAGATAGGACTACAGAACATAAAGAATTTATGTATTCACCATAACATTCCATATTTGTAGTCCATCTCGTCCTTCATTCTTACGAACCCACCCTTCTACCCCGTCCTGGAAGGATCTGGAGACAGGATAATTTTTCCATAACAGGCGGAGACCTTTCATTATTGTTCTTTCTGGATAGCTTTAGTTCTGTCTTTCTATAGTTTAGCAGCAAACAAGATCTGGGGATTGTACTGGTGCACCATGGGATACCTACCTAGCTACGAGCCAACTAGAAGACTGAGCTTTGTAGTAGGCCGAGTCGGAGCCAAGGATCGGCTCCAAACCCATGTGCAAGAATGAAGGGCGAGATTGACTACAAACATGGAACATTATGGTGAGTACATAACTTTTTTTAGGTCTGGCACCTTCCAGAATATATTCCATTTTATCTTTTATGGGAGAATGAAAAGGCAGTTCTTCAAAATCTTTCTTTCCTTCAGCTCGGCGTTCCCTCGCCTGTTCACTGTTCTTCCTCACATTTGATAATAATTGGAAGATTTTACAGGGTAACAGAGAATTGTTCAATATAGTGGGAGAAGCCCCCAAGTTTGTGTACAAGAATAATTACAATTTGAAGAATTTGTTACAAAAAAGTGGTACTAAGGTTGTAGCATACAATGAAGTTCCCCCCAGTAAACCACTAGGAATGTTTAAATGTGGGCAGTGTTATATTTGTCATTACATGGATGAAGGACATTTTATTATGTTGGTAGACCCCTCGTACATCATTACATTGAAGGGGAGATATAATTGTAAAACAAGGGGTGTGGTTTATATATGTGTGTGTGTTCAGGCTGTCCAGCTTTTTATATCGGGATGACCACCAGAAGGTTATTTGAAAGAATAAAAGAGCACCAGCATTACGTTAAAGTATGAAGGCACTTTTTGTCTCTCTCTTTTTAAAGTGTTCTAATTATAAAAAGTTTATTTTTTCAGTTATTGAACAGGGACAGATGGACTTGAGGGGGAACTTGAAAAACTACTTGGAACAAAGAGGCTTTTTGTCAAATTAAACTACTGGCTGATGGATCCTCAGGGCTCAATTGACACAGTGAATATTAAATGTTTTTTAAAAAAACAGGAGTGTGTATATTAAAGGGCATTAATAGAAATGTTAATGAATTTTATTATTTTAATTTGAGAGTTAAATAGTACTTGTTAATTTGAAGTAAACAGAAATTTTACCCTGGGGATCACTTCAGTGGCTGTGCTGGACGAAGGCACAGGGAACTAATCTAAGGGGGCGGCGAAAGCCAGCACATTCTGGCTAGGCTTATAAATGCCTTTGGGCAGATGGCCTAATACCTACCTATGGACCTATAATTGGAATGCAACTATTTAAGTTTGGTGAATTTTTTGTGAAATTGTATTCTGATAATCTTTTTGATGAAAGCAGCTAATAAACTGAGTGGACGATAGTACTGTATGGAATGTTTCCTTACTGGTTTGCAATACAGGGTTTTGTTGTTTCTAGGGTTAACACAACAATCGGAAGTTCCTTTCCAAAGCACTGATACTACCAAAAATTGATAGATGCACAGTTTAATGTTGTCAGAGTCCCTGTATTCTTAATAGCTGTCATATGGGTCCCAGTTTTGCTTTGGCAAACCTATTAGAGAAAGCAGTTTTTTTTGACCGTAGGCAGCTTTCTGCAAGCATAGGAAAAGTGATGTTCATTTTGATCATTGATGGCACTGGAAAACTGCATGTATACAGTGTAAGGGTACTGATTGTTGGTAGTACTGTGAGATTGCTGCAGTGGAGGATGGCCCATTCTACCAAGATGCAGAAACCTCAGAGTTAATTACATTAAGTGGGGGGCAGACTGTCCCCCCAGCACCAAAAGCCTTTTTTTTTACTTACATTACCTAAAGTAGTTTTCCTTTGAGAAAAGTACTTTTGGTAAATGAATTTTGACAAAGCAAGTGGTGGAGAATTTCCCTCTGGTGAAATTTTTTTAGCTGTTGCTGTGTCCCTCCTTTAAAAGGGCTATTAGCTTAGTGGCAATTAGGTGGCTAAAGAAGTACAACAAACAAGTGCTGTTTGTGGTATTTGGTGTATGGTTGCTTAGTCAAGCCTAGTATAGGGCCTCCACTGCACCACCTGATCTGTACAAGTTGCATTAATTGGCTACATAATGGGAAGTGTAGACAAGACTGATATTTACTTATGACCAGTTTACACTGAAGGTGCTGCAATATTCAACAATCCAAAAGGCGTCAACTGTAACTGGCAAGAAAGCGAAAGGAAACCAATAGAAAAATCACCAGAGAGATGAAGCTCATTAAAAAAAAAAAAAAAAAAAAAAAACACATCCTGTTGTGTAACAGTTTTTGTTTTTTTAATATGCTTACAGGATAGGATTTGTTCCACCTAGCTTTACTTAATGCAAATGACATTTCTCTTTAGGGTTGTTAAGGAAGTGGCTTTGTTTCATCCTTATTCATTCCTGATGCAACCAGCACTTCCCCATTTGTAAATGTTCATGTCAAACAAGTCTCATTTTCATTGTTTATCTGCTGTCTAAATACATAACTGCAAAGCTCTGAAAAAGTATACCTTTGAGGTAAAGCTGCCTGTGTTTGGCAGGTGTCCCTTTTCTTAAATATAGAAACCTTACATTTGTGCTTTGTGTTTGTATCTGTGATGTCAAGGCATTTTCAGTCCCCTTGTCCTAGGTGCAAGCAGCTCCTTCTCTTTGTGGTGTACTCAGTATACTCTTTCTCACCTCCAACCCACAAGCATGCATATACACACACACACACACACACACACACACACACACACACACACACACACACACACACACACACACACACACACACACACAGACACACACACAGACACACACACAGACACACACACAGACACACACACACAGACACACACACACACAGACACACACACACACACACACACACACACACACACCACACACTAGCTTCCCACTTGGATTTAATGTGAGTATTTGTATAAAATGATGCAGGCTAGAAGTAAACATGTCAGGTGGTTTAAAATTAAACCACCTGTGCTCAGCTTGAAATTGAGAAAAAATATTATCCAGGTTGTTGCTCTTGGATTTAAGTTAAGGATAGTTTGACCTGTCTTGTTAGGTTTTAGGCAATAACTCAGAGTTCCAGAGTAAAACATTTGATAGTGGGTTGTTCCTTATTATATTTATCTGTTTCTGTATATGCAGTACAGTGTTTTCGTGACCCCTTGAATACAATTTGTATGTGCAAATTTTCATGAATAGAATATTTGGATGCAGTAGTATAGATTCTGTTGGCTAATACAGGGGTCTTTACCCATCTAGTCTACAAGTTTCCCTACCTGCTAGTAAGCTGGAGAGCTGACTTTTTTAACAACATTCCTTTACTAGAGAAACAAACTTTCTTCTTATTGGAATATTGAATATATTGCCGTTACATTAGATTGCATTTGCTTGGCGACAGGAGTCACTTGTGCAGTCTTGCTTTTCACAGCATTTAACTTTCTGTTTTTCTCCATCCCTCCTTTCCCTTATCTCCCTCTGTTCATGGATTCTTGAATGACTTCATGGATTCTTTCTTCACATCCATTGTCCAGTTACTGGCCTCCCAGTGTAAAAAGGAACTTTCACAGATCTAGGAAGTAGTTGGTCCCACCAAGGCTACTGATTATGCCCAGTCCTCACATCCATCCATCCCATCTTCGGTGCATAACTTTCTTTATTCATATAATGCCTATTTCTTGAGATCTCATTAGAAAAGAGTTCCATCTCCTGTATTATCTGGTCATACCTTCTTACCTGGGAACCGGATCCAACACTAGGCAATCCTTTTATTTTTATTTATTTATTTTTTTTTCAATCCTCTACACCAACTACGTGACTGCTAAAAACGTGTCTGTGTATTTTCAGAATTGAGATTCATTGCATTTTCAAGAAACTGAGTTTCTTTGGAAGAAATGTTTACTGTTGCTTATGCTAAGTCTGTTTCCAGTATGCAACTATTTTCTTTAGCAAATGGCCAGCCTTATATATATATATATATATATATATATATATATATATATATATATATATATATATATATATATACTGTAAAATTTAAAAGGAGTGTTCGTAGCGCAGCAGGTAGCGTACTTTCCTATGGTGCGTAAGGCTATGGGTTCTTCTCCCACACCATGTAGCTGGATTGCTAATACTGTGGTGTACTTTAAGGGAGGATGGGGTTGTTGCACTTCTGTGTGTGTCCTCCTTTGGATGAGTTGCCTAGTAACTATGAACCTTTTGTCAGTTTGCCAACCATTCCTTATTTCACTATTACCAGTTTACCTTTTTTTTTATTGTAACATAGGCAATTTCCTTCAAGGCAGAGGCACTTAAACACTGAAATGCAACTTTGTTTGCCAGCAACAGTCTCTTCATTAGTTTCAGATCTCTTTAATGTAGAATTATTCAGATGACTTAACTTCTGCAGAGATTGTGCATATTGACTAATATTGGTGGATTGTAATGACAGAAGTTTGAGTAGACCTTTATGGTTGAAATGACTTGAAATGGGAGCCATTTATAGACTGAAACCGTTCTGGCCTAGTAACGTTAACAGTAGGAAAGATACTGTGTGCTGTGAAAGCTGTGCTAAGGTGGTTTGTTCCAGCATGAGTAACATTGCCTCATCTGTGTTAGCTTAGTAAAGGCTGTCCGATTGTTGGTATGGCCATGTGTCCATGCATAATCCTACTACTACATAATCCTTTCGGAATTCACCGCCATTATGGTGTGTTGGTCGAATACCAGACTCTCGTAGGAATGTATGTTTTGGACCTGCAGGCCCAAAATGTTCATTTTCATATTGCAGTTATTGTAGAAGATTACATCAGAAAGACCCATCTGTCTTATTATTTTGGAGTATAGTTATACAGCTCCAGACATTACAACTGTTTTAAGAGTATCTGTACTGAAAACATTAGCAGTTTGAAACAAATTTAAGTGTTTTGATTTACCTCATGCCAGCCTCGTGCATGTGTTCTGCATTTGAGATTCCCCTAAATGAGCACAGTCGAGCAAATATGAGCCTTTAACATGAATGAGACAGAATAGTGTAGTATTTAGGGTTTGGGGCTTCAAAGCCAGATGTCTGGATTTGGATACAAACGTATGTGTCTGTGTACGTGCACGTGTGTATATACACACACACACACACACACACACACACACACACACACACACACACACACACACACACAAAATCAAACATGAAAGAAACTTTTTGTATTACAAAGATGGCTAGTGCAAGAATTGTGCCAAATTTGGTCAAAAAAGTAAGATTACCATCCACTAATCCCAAGGAAAATATTATTGAACATTTCAAAAATGATAGATGTTTTAATAAGCTTAATAGCTCATTTTTTGTGAAGAATGCTCACTTTGACTTGTGTTAGTGGAGGTGGCTACAACTGGCAGTGTTTGTATCATGATATAATTGTAAGCTGGACAGATTTGTCTACTTTCATTTTGTGTCGGTTTATTGAAAGTTGGCCCTTTACTAGGCATAAATAAATTTAGTCTGGTAGCGCGGCCTTTATGATGCTCTGAAAATCCTAAATATATGTTCAGAATTCCTATCTTGCCATAGAATATCAAAATAAAATTGCTGTTAATCTCATAGATGTGTTGCAAGTACTGCATGTCAAAGTATGGTAATTTGGGTGCAAAACGGTGAAAATAAATGTTCCTATAGGTATACTGATGTTTTCAGTAGAATTTTCAGAGAATGGATGAGACTCTCTCAAGTCCACATGATCTTGTGTTTATCTCTATACATTGTTGATGTGTAACTTGGGGAATTTCCTACTAACTTCCTACTAACTTCCTGTATAGAGTTAAATTGTGGTGTCTTGTATATGTTCAGCGCTATACTTAAAAACTTGATGTACAAATTCTCCTATACCTGCAGTTCAAAAGATTTAGCATAGACTGAGTAGTGGGCATTTATTGGGCACTAATATTTTATCCAGTTTTCCCACAAACTATGTTGTAGAGTTTTGAAATAGACACGAGTGCATGTGTGCTCACACACACAAGCAATCAAATATCTCAAAAATGTAGAGAAAAGGGAATTTTAAAATTGTGTATAAATCATAACCAGGGGACACATTTGCATCTTTTATTTGAAACATGTTTTAAAGCCTAAATATTCCTTTAGTCCTTTCCTACGTTTTCATCGCTATTTTTAAATTGTTTTATTTGGTTTTAAAACAATAAGTAAACGAAGACAGTTGATCAATATATCAAAGTTGTAAATAAATATTTAATATGTTTCAAGCAAGTCTTTTAAGTTTAAGCCAAGATTTATACGAATGTGTAATATTAGAAGTCCTCATATTTATAGTATGCAATTCACTACTGCTAACAATTTTTGCCATACTAATACATTTCAGTGTTAGAGAGGGTAACTTTACTTTTCCAATTTGTAGTAATTACTATTTTGGCTATAGCAAGAATAGACCAAAGAGGCGCTTGAGTTTTTGGAATTATCTCAGGAATTGGAGCATTAAATAAAACTAAAGGTTTAGAAATATTGCATCTGTCTGACCATAGAGCTTGAATGAAGTTAATCCCTTTCCAAAAAGGGGAGATGACTTCACATTCATATACCATGTGCGCCCAGTCAGCTATTATTTCGGAATCATATCTCCAGCATTTAATTCTATTTAGTTTGTGCATAATTGTAATTTTGTTATGAGTGACAAGAGCTCTGTGTAAAAATTTCCTAGTGAACAATTTCCAATATAGTGAAAATGTAATTTTAGTTGTAGATTTTAATATTATCATTCTTCAGAGAAATCTTCATTATTAATGTTTGCGGAGTAGTTCCAATAGGAATTGTCTAAATGTGAAAGAATTTTAGAAATGACAAATATAATTTATTTTTCATTGCAGTAATATTAAGAATTCCAATAATTTGGGGAACAATTTCTTATCCAGGTTAAATATTGTATTAATCTCTGTGTTCACAAAGTCTGTAAATATTTGTAAAATTAAGCAAGTCTCAGATTCTTGATTGTATTTGGACGTTTCAACTCTGTGTGTATGTGTGTATATATGTATGTATGTGTATAGATATATATATATCTGTACTCTTTAAGAATTGATGCCAATAAATTAAGTTACTGTGTTGATATTCTTTGTGTTTCACTGTTGCAGTCATTACATTTGGGTTATCTGCTGGCAGGTAGCCCTCAGTCGGCCTGATTAACAAAGTCTTGGGTCCTGCGTTGGATGCTGTCCCTTCTTCCATGACATCAGGTCATCAGGGATATAAAACATGCAGCCGAAGCCATTACATCAGTCTTTCTTGCCGCTTGGTGTCCGAAGCAGTTTGCAAGTGCCGGTCGGCTGACTCCTGAAATTTTCGTTTTCGAGTTTCAGAACGAAGTCTTCAACTTAACAGCTAAGTACCCCGTTGGGGAAACTTTTTCTTCCTCCTTACCAATGTCAGTAAAAGTTAATAATTGCATTACTTGTGGGAAGCAAATACCTCATAAGGATTTCCATTTGTACTGCATTCCTTGCCTAGGCCCTGACCATGACGTACCTTGCTGTCTGTTTTGTGCTTTAGTCAGTGCACTCTCCGTCGTCAGTACATTTTTGCTTCTAAGTATTTCGGTTCTCTGTTTAATTATCCAGAAATTGTCGGTTAGCCATCCGACTACCGGAATACCGAAAAAACGCAAAGAAAAAGAGACAGGCCGTTTAGGTCCAAAACTGCCGATGCTTCTCCTAAGCCAGTCGCCAGTTCGCCGGTACTCAGTGAGGCGCTTTCGCAGCCCCTGATACCCGCTACTTCGGATTCGCAGGCCTCTACTGAGACCTATTCAGAGTCCGGTATGCCGCAAGATGCTTCACCTATGGAACCCGCGGATGTCTCTACCTTGGATGGGACCGGTTTCTGAGGGTGTATTCAGGCCTACAGATTTGTATGTTAAACAGACACCACCTTCAATATTAAGGCCAAAATCTCCTTCTAGGTCTAAAAAAACGATGCCTAGGCCACATGTTCAGGCCGCTATGCCTAAAAAACAAATTATCAAAATGGCTGAAGATTTAATTACTCAAATCGAGGGTAGTCAACCCCCCCCCCCCCCTTCCAAGAGGCCTAGGGCTGAACTTGACTATGAATCTTCTGAACAGGACTCTGTTTCTTCTGACTCTTCTAATGAATAGGATTTGTCCATGCCTACTTGTGAGGACTATTATACAGAGGTTTCCATTCCTTCTGCTTCTCCCCCTGAGGATTTCTCTTTTGGGGAAACTTTACATACCTTAAGGGAAAATTTCCACTGGGAAAGTCAGGATTTCTTCCTCGGCATAGGCCTTTGGCTATTACCTCATGTACTAGACATTGTTGATGTGTTTTCAGAATCCACTATGGCCCCTGATTCCCTGCCTCTGGCCCCTTGTAAGCCAGATAGATACTACATGGTTCCTGACTCCCACAAATTCCTTTTCAAAAATACTGTTACGGACCCTGAAACCATTTCTCAGGGGTCCAAGGGCATTAAGGCTTTTACTGCTAAAAATCCTATCCCTTCTGATAGAGATTCCAGGGTGCTGGATAGATGGGGTAAAAAGGTTTATACTTCTGCAGCCTTGGTAATCAGGGCTTTAAACTTTCAATTCCATATGCTAAAATATCAACAGCATATCATGGGACTGCTTAAACAGAAAATTATGTTGATTTCTGACTGTGTGAAAAATAAGGAATTACAGGATTTATTGCATTCAGCTGAGCAAGTTGGAAAACATACTTTGCAATGTGGTTTTTATTCTTTGGAGGCCTCTTACAGGGCTGCTGTTACTGGGTCTGTGCTTAGAAGACATGCTTGGCTTAAGGAGCAATCTCTGCCTGATCATGTTAAAGCAAAATTGTTGGATGCTCCTTTGCAGCAGGACCTTCTGTTTGGTAATAAGGCTGAAGAAGTTCTAAAAAAGATTGAAGATCAAGCTAAATCTATGCATTCTGTGAAAGATTTCTTACAGGTACAACCTCCAAGATTTAGTAGGCACTGGCTTACTAAGAACTGGTCCTTTCCAGTTCCTTCCAGAGCCACTCAAGCCAAACCCAGACATTCCAAAAGCACCAGGTTTCAGTCCCAAGGGACTTTCAGAACTAAGCAATGGGGTGCCTCCACTTCCAAATCTGGAAACAGCAAGACCCCTCCTTATGGTAAACAGTCTCAATGACTTTCCTTTAAAATTACCAAGCACTTGCCTGTTAGCCGCCCCTTTGGGGGGAAAACTGTCACTTCATGCAAAAAACTGGCAACTTATAACCCAGGACAAATGGGTTTTAAGTATAGTGTCCCAGGGATACAGATTTCATTTCCACACGTTGCCAACTCCAAACGGATGGTCAGACCTGCCCCCAAATCAGTGGGCAGAGGCTCAGAAACAAGTACTTTCCCTCCTAAACATGGGGGCAATTCAACTAGTGCCAGAAGAGGAAATGGGACAAGGTTTCTATTCCAGACTTTTCCTGGTGCCCAGAAAAGACTAATCATGGCCTCCAATTCTGTACCTGTGTACTCTTTTCCGGACATTCCAAAATTCAAGATGCTGACTCTTCACCAGTTATTTCCTACGCTAGGCAAAGATGCCTGGTTGGCAACTCTAGATTTAAGAGGCTTACCTGCATATCCCAATCAGGGAATCTTGCAGAAGATACCTCTGCTTCAAAGCAGGCTACTTGCATTATCAGTTCTCTGCACTGCCCTTTGGCTTATCTAATGCGCCCAGGGTATTTACAAAGTGCCTGGCTCCAGTAATTGCATTTTGCAGGCAAAGAAATATTCAGATATATCCATACTTGGAAGATTGTCTAATTGGCAGAAAACAAGGCCATTCTTCTAAAACATCTGGCGTTTGTAAAAAAAGGGTTCTAACTTGTCTAGGGTACACCATAAACGAAAATAAATCACAACTGGTACCCTCTCAAAAAAATTACATTCCTGGGTGCAAGCTTGAATACAACTGCCCAGTTAGCTTTCCTTATGCCAGAAAAGCAAATTCATTTGGTGACTTACTTCAAACAGGTGGCCACAAAAACCCTGTTATCTGCAAGACAAGTACTGCAAGCCTTTGGGTTCATGACCTCCTGCATTCTTCTAATTCCATATGCAAGACTGCATATGAGGAAACGTCAGTGGTACTTAAGTATATGGAGTCAACATTGTCACAGCCTGGAAACAATGATTCCTATCATACCTTGCCTGCAACTAGAGTTCCTATGGTGGGCAAAGGCCTGCCACCAAAACAAGGGACTGCCATTCACACCACCCCCTGCCACCCAAACCCTAACTACAGATGCATCAGACTATGCATGGGGGGCTCATCTGGCAGGGAAGTGCATTCAGGGCAAATGGAGCCCAAATCAAATGCACCTTCATATCAGTCAAAAAGAAATGCTAGCTGTACAGAATGCACTGACAGCCTTCTAGGACTGCCTTCATCCAGGACAACTAATGGTAAAGACGGACAACACCACAGTTATGTGGTACATAAACAAGTAGGGGGGTACACATTCCTACCCCCTCTGCAAACTAGCCATGGCATTGTGGAACACTGTCTTGAGCTATCAAGTATAACTACAAGCTCAATTCCTGCCAGGAAAGCTGAATAATTTTGGCAGACGTACTAAGCAGAAATCTCATGGACCCACACGAATGGAAACTGGAACCACGGATTTTCAACATGTTGACACGAAAATGGGGGAGCCCAGACATAGATTTTTTTGCCTCACCCCAGAACTACCAGTTGGACAAATTTTGCACAAGAACTCCTCACAAAAAAGCCTGGAAAGTGGATGCTCTGTCCTTCAGCTGGGAAAACCTATCAGTCTATGCCTTTCCCCCTCTGCCTCTGCTCTCCAAAGTTCTACTAAAAGTCAAACAGGACAAACCAAAAATGATTTTGATTGCTCCAGACTGGCCTTGCCAACACTGGTACCCACTCCTACGCAGACTGTCACATTTCTCCATGGCACCTACCTCAGACACCTTCCTTACTGTCTCAGCAGAATAACCAAATTCTGCACCCTTGGCTCCAAACATTGAATCTTGTAGCTTAGCTAATCACTTAAATTCCCCCTTAGCATCCCTCAGCAAGCCTGTGATGGATGTCATTTTGGAGGCGAGAAGACCTAGTACTAAAAAATCTTATGCTGACAAATGGAAAAGATTTTGTGCCTGGAATCAATCTCAAGGGATGAGCACAGTAGTGCCCAATTTACTTCAGATTTTGCAATACTTAACTGAGATGCTTCACAAGGGCCTGTCTTTTTCTTCCATAAAAATCAGCCATTTCAGCTCATTACAACACAAACCCCTCCCCCTTCTCTCATCCTCTGCTAAAGCAGTATCTCAGAGGAGCCAAAAACATGAGGCCACCCAGGAGAGCTCCAACCCCTGCCTAGGACCTTAACTTTCTGTTGGAGAAACTCGCTCTACCTCCTTTCGAGCCATCTGCTACTGCAAACTTAAAAATTTCTTTCCTGGAAAACAGCCTTCCTTTTATCAATCACTTCAGCTGGAAGGATTTCTGAATTACAGGCCCTTATGGCAGTGGAGCCTTTCATCATCTTTCATGCGGACAGGGTGTCACTCAGGACCAATTCATCCTTCATGCCCAAGGTGGTATCCAGTGTGGCTCTTAATCAGTCCATTCATTTGCCAACTTTCTTTCCCAATCCACAGAACAAGGGGGAGCGGATTTTGCATTCATTAGATGTACACAGACAACTTTGATTTTACTTGGACAGGACTAAATCTCGAAGAAAATCTGAACAACTGCTGGTGGCATTTGCTGCGGGGGCAGAGGGAAAGGCTATTTCAAAGCAAACCATTTCCAAATGGATAAGCCATTGTATTCATTTCTGCTATAAGCACCATGGAAAACATATCCCCCAGGGGATCAGATCCCACTACACCAGGGCTGCTTCTACTTCTGCAGCCTTTCTCAGAGGTGTTCCTACCAGGGATATTCTAGAAGCTGCTGCCTGGAGTTCAGTTCATACTTTCACCAAGCACTATCATTTACCAATGTTCTCTAAATCCAGAGCTGGCTTTGCCACTGCTGTTTTGCAGGGTCTTAATAGCCAGTCCTAATGCTGTATAAATCCATCCTCCCAACTGTAGCTTTGGGAATCTACCCAAATGTAATGACTGCAACAGTGAAACACAAAGAACATAGTACAGTTTTGTACACTTGCCATAAATGTAGATGTTAGAGTGTATTCACTGTTGCAGACCTGGTTACCCTCCCTCCAGCCCCCCTGTTTTTTCTCTTACTATGCCTCTCCTTTCTTTTACTACACTTAAAAGCCTTTTTGGTGTATTTGCTTTTGTTTGGAGGTATATTGTTGAGTTTTAAATTATTTATATATTTTGCTCCCCATTTGGGGGGAACCTGACATCTGGGGCTAGAAAAACTGATGTAATGGTGTCGGCTGCATGTTTTATACCCCCTGACGACCTTAAGTCATGGAAGAAGGGACAGCATCTGACGCAGGACGCAAGACTTTGTTAATCAGGCCGACTGAGTGCAACCTGCCAGCAGATTACCCAAATGTAATGACTGCAACAGTGAATACACTCTAACATCTACATTTATTGTAAGTGTACACAACTGTACTTTTCAACACTAGCATTTTATTGAAGCTATGAGTTTCTAAGCAGTCCTTTGTATATGCAATTGGAAACATAAAATATTAAGTCTTTAATATAATGATTAGAATATGTGAACTTTTGGAAAGAGGAAATGATATTTAAATGGGGAATTTGAGAAGGTGCAATTACATTTATGCAAAAATCTTTTAATAACCAAGTAAAACCATCAGGGACTATTTGTTTGACTGATTGTGATATGTTTATTTACTAATAATAATTCTTGATGTATTTGTTTCCATTTTGAATTGTAAGATCAATTTATCCACAACTCAACTTTTACAATTGTTGAAGTAATATACAATTGAATATCTGGAAATCCTTTTTCACCATTATCCCAATCTTTCCTATGCCAATCAAAGGAAACAGTTTATTATAATGCCAAAAAATGTAAGAATATTTATCTTTTTCATCCATTGCCAGACGAACCGTATTTTCGGGAGAATTACCATCTTAATAAGCATTCATCGTTCATACATGGTAAAGAAGAATTTGTTCCATTTTGTGACTAAACTTAAAATGAAAGTTTGTTTGTATTTCTTTTAGTGGGTATAATGGTTATACCAAGCTATTTCATTTGATTGCTATTCCAGTTGAAGTTAATAATGCATTTGTTTTATCATGATCAAGTTTGAGAGTTCTACAGACTGACTCATAGAACTAATTATATGTTCTAATGAATACTCAATATTTCCTTTTAGTAAAATATCATCAGCAAAGAGTTGAATCTTTAGTTTGAAATCTTTTATTTTGTTACCATTAATGCTCTTACTGGATCTAATACTATTAGCAAAGTGTGATATAGCTAATGCAAAACGTAAAGGTGATAATGGCAGCTATATTTTATACCCCTTTGTAATTTAAAGGAATTGGAAAGAAAAATAACCTATTTTAAAATAAGCACGAGTTATTGTATGACTTGGAAAGTAATGCAGTTAGCTCAGGTGACAAATTATTTACTTTAAGTGTTTTAAACAGGTACAGCCAGTTAACCGAATCAAAAGCCTCATCTAAATCGGGACCAATGATGGAAAGTTCTTTTGTTTGTATTTGCATTGTCTACTAATGTATGTGTTCTTATTATATTATCTTGTACTTGTCTATTTAAAATAAACCCAGTTTGATCATTAATTAGTTTAGGTATAAACAGATTAATTTTATTAGCTAAGATGGATATGCACATCTTATAGTCCACATTTACAAGTGAAATGGGTCTGTATTATCAGCACTTTGTACAATCCTTACCTTGTTTTAAAATAGATGATAAAAGGAAATATTTCCATGATGGGGGAATTCAGTAGTTGCTTTTATTTCTCTATAGACCTTTTCTAATAGTTGAATGGCATTGTCCAGTAGTATTAATATAGTTCTGGCACAAGATCATGTGAGCCCTGTGCCTTATTATTTTTTAACTTTTTTTTTATTTTTTTACTTCTGTTACAGTGAATAGTCTATAATTGTTTGTTTGCTTGTTATTTTATTGTTTATATTTTCCCTTAGAAAAGTTTCAGCTGTATCATCATTACTTAGGTTATTTGTATTTATTGTTTGTGTCTTTCGGCTTTTACCGGTTAGGGGTCGCCACAGCGGAACTCCGGTCCCCTAATGATTGGTAGTGGATTTTTACGTACCGGGTTACCAGCCCTGACGTACAACCTTCAACGAAGGCACGCCCCATTCACGTATGCCTCCACACAGAAGACGCTCTAGCTGAGAATCGAACGGGACAACGTCTTGCTATGAGGCGACAAAGCTACCGCAGCACCACCACTGCAGCTTTTTGTTTGTATTTATATTTTCATAAAATATTTCAAAGCCCTCAAGAATACCTTTTTTTTCTTTCTTTTTTATTGTTACAATTTCTTTGATATGATTTGGTTTATTCATCTTCTTTGATTTAAGAGCAAGTTTATGCAAGCTGAAAAAGTTTACTGAATATGCCTGAAGTTATTGAAACTTTGATTTAGAATTTCAACATGTTTTGTATTCAAGTTTTTAAGTTCAGAATGACTGATAATGTCATTTGGTTTTAGGTTTAACTTTAGTGTGTCTATTTTACGCCTGTAGTGTATTCAGTTCTCTGTCCCATTCTCTTGTTTTACTAATGTACCAGCTTGTAACTTTTCCATTTAAGCAAGCCTTTAGTGAATCCCACAGGACAATATCAGATACTTCACCATTCATGTTTATTTCTAGGAAATTTTTGATATCTGTAACATACCAATCTTTCAATCCTTTTATTTTAATAATGTGATGTCCTAAATTGTCATTTTTTAAAAATATTAAAGATTATAGCATTATGGTTCGATAATGGACATGAAATATTGAAACTTCTATGATTATTTAATAAAAAGAGGTTATGTACTTATCATAGTGTTCCATCTGTGTTGTCCATTTTCATTCTTCCTTAATCTGATCCTTGAATCCGCCTCTGCCGATACTTTAGCTCATGGCCAACCAGAACCCTTGAGCTTCTCCTTAACCATAATGCACCAATCCCTAACATACCTCAGATCTTTTTTGCTAGTTGGTATAAATAGTAACTATATGAATAGTGTTACTAACAAAGGAAACCAATATCTGGTGCTCCATAGAAGACACAGTTATGTCTTAACAGTATCTCATTCTTCCAGAAGTCCAAAATGTCAAAGGTTGGGGGTTGGTGGTGGGAAGATGAGGAAGAATGAAAATGGACAGCACAGATGGAACATTATGCTAAGTACATAATGCTAAGTACATAACTTCTGTATCAGTTTTCAATTTTCATTCATTCCTCAACAATTGGGACAGAGTCCCCAGCTACCTTATATGCCAGATGAACTCTTAAGAAAGGCTATTCCTGAACACGGTTGAACCAAAGGCTGCTCTTTCCCTCAAGACCAGATCCAATTTGTAATGTGCAATAAAAGTATGAGGATTAGCCCAAGTAGAAGCTGTACAAATGTCCTCCATGGAATGGTTGGATAAAAATACTGACAAGGTTGCTTATACACCTTGTAGAGTGATCTTTTAAAGGTTTTGCTAATGGAATGCCTGATTTATTATAGAAAAAGGCTATGCAGTCCATAATCCGTCTTGCCATTGTCACTTTTATGACAGACTTGCTGTTTATCTGCAAACGATATGAATAATTGATCAGATTTTCTAATGTCTTTTGTTCTTTGTAAGTAAAAATGCAGGCGTCTATGAACGTCTAGTAAATACAACATGTATTCACCTTTGTTTTTGAAACTTGGGAAGAAAACTGGCAAGTTGATTGATTGGTACTGAATTCTGACACCGCCTTAGGAAGGAAAGAAGTATTAGTTCTTAAATGTCACCCCATCCGTATGGAAAACCAAGTGAGGAGGTTTAGAGGATAACACTTGGGAGTTCTGAAATTCTCCTGGCAAGGGTAATGACCACTAGAAATAAGGTCTTCTAAGACAAAATTTTAAGATCACATTTTTGCACCTGGTTTAAATTAGAAATGGAATGAGGCCTGTAGAACAAGGTTCAAATCCCATGGAGGATTAGGATCTTTGTAAAGTGGTCTAAGTAACAAAGTACCTCTTGTAAAGGCCTTGCATATTGTTGCAGAAGCTAAAGAAGAATTGTCAACTGGTACATGAAAGTTAGAGATTGCTGTTAAATGAACTTTAATGGTAGAGGAGCTGCCAAAAATTCTAGTACACTTTGTGGAGGAGCTGAAAAGGGGTTAATACTTTTTTGATGCGTCAATCAAACAAATCTTTTCCACTTAGTCTTGCAGATTTTCCTAGTGGAATCTTTGTGAGAAGACAAAAGTGTATGACTGACACGGGAGGAGAGCATATATTGTCTGGCTATTACCAGAAGAGGAGAAACCATGCTGTCAGCTTTAGGTTTGAGATATCTGGCTGAACCATAACTGTCAGATGAGACAGTGGGTCTGGAAATTGGATCCAGAATCCAAGTTGGGTAAATTTAGATGAGGCCAAAGGAAGGGGAACCAAATTTGCCAAGGCCAGTAAGGTGCAATGAGGGTGACTTTGCTCTTAAATCCTGCAGCTTTCTGTATGAATTTGGGAATCAACGGAGGTAGATAAGCGTAGAGAAGACCAGAGGGCCAATCGTGTAGCAGAACCTCCCTCTGTGATTCCCCCAGAGGGGGGATTAGGGCAAAGCTGCTGCATTTGTTTAGGGGAGAAGCAAAAAGATTTCAGCAAGGCTGGCCCCATTGACGGAAAATTACCTTGTCAGTTTTTTGTTGAGACATCATGCGTGAGGTAGAAGAATAGGCCTGCTCAGTTTGTCTGCTATCATGGTGAACTTCATGGAGTGCGCATTGCTATCAGAAAGTGATTGGATGAGATTGCCCATTGCCACACTGTGTTTCTTGACACAGGGGGTAGGATCTGGTTCCACCTTGTTTGTTGATGTTCCAAACCACTGATATGCTGTCCATTTGTATCACAGTTGTTCTGAGAGGCAGAGCATCCTAAACTGCTTGCACTGCTCTCATCTACAGAACATTTGAATGGAAATTGGTCTCTTTGAGGGACTAAGTGCCTTGGACTGTTTTCCCATGAAGTGCCCCCCAAATCAAATCTGGTATGTGTCCATGGTCACTATGGCTGTGGGTTGAGGGGGAATAAACAGCCATGGTTGAGGGGGAATAAACAGCCATGAGAAGCTGATCTGATCTTATCCACACCAAAGGTATTTATTGCACGTGTGTGTGATCTTTATTTCAGCTGACATCTTTTGATAAAGGCTTGACCACTGGGATGCTAGCGTCCAGTGAAGAATTCTTGTATGATGTCTTGCCAGGGGAACAAGAATTATGGCTGCTGTCATTGACCCCCATGGCCTGAAGAATTAATTGGACTGAAATTCTGGTGGTATGAATCATTTTTGCAACTTTGAATCTCAAAGTCTGAGCTGTGTTTAGGGGAAGTGAGGCTGTTGCTGATATTGTATTGAGATGCACCACTATAAATTCTAGTGTTTGTGATGGAAGTAACTGAGACTTGCTTTAGTTTATTGTGATTCCCAAAAGGGAGCAAATTTGGAGTACCTTGTCTCTTGCTTATTGTTAGTAGATGCCTGGTCAGAGTGGTAATGAGACAGACATCTAAGTACGAAACACTTGGAATCTCTGCAGTCTCAAGTGAGCTACTACCACTGCCATGCACTTTAACACCCGGAGGCTCTGCTGAGGCCAAAGGGCAATGCTCTGAATTGGTAATATCTGGCTCCCAGCCGGAAGCATAGGAACCTTTTGAAGCACCTGTTCATTTTTTATGTGATCGTATGCATCTTGAAGGTCTATTGAACACATCCAGTCGTCCTTGCCTAGAAAAGGCAGTATGGACTGAACTGTGACCATCCAAAAAATCTTGAGTGCTGAACTGATTTGTTCAGGTTGCTGAGATCCAAAGTTTGTCTCCAATCCCCTGTTTTCTTTAGCACTAAAAAAGTCTTGAGTAAGTTCTGGATCCTTTCTGGTCTGGTGGTACTTCTTGGAGGGCTCTTTCTTTCCTTTTTTTTTTTTCCAAGCAGCTTTTATATTTTTAGTGCAGCTGCTTTCCTCTGATTGGGTGGAACATAAGGAATCTTTTGTAAAGCTAGAGGCGGAAGGGAATTGTATAACCTCTGGAAATAATCCTCAGCACCCGTGTGTTTTTTTTTTTTTTTTTTGTTTTTTGTTTTTTTGTGATATCTAATCAGGCTCAATAGTGCAGGGATAAGTGACTCCCAGTTTTCTCCAGAAGGGGACAATCGGGCCTCCTTTCAGGAGCTCTGGTAGGGTCTGTTAGAGAAGGAATCTGTAGACTGTTGGTCTTGCAGACCACTTCTTCCGTGTGGGCAGAGTCTTCCATTACTGTTCCCTCCTCTGCCTCTGGAGGAACTCTCTCCATGTGGATCTTGGAAACCACATCTTCCATCCCCCTCATTGGTTCCTAGAAAGTGTGTGTGTGAGGTCAAAAAACGTACTTCTGCAGCAGAGAGACTCTTTTCTATCCTTCTCACACCTGGAGAGAGTGTCCTTCACTTTGGGACCAAACAAGGAAGAGCCGTCAAAGGGAGCATTGACTAAAGAAGACTTGAAGGGCTCCACAAATTCATACAAGTGCATCCAGGCATGTCTCCTTATTGAGATGCCTGAACCCACTGGCCTTGAGGTACCCTCAGCTGTATGAGAGATGAGCCTCATGGACAAATTTGAGATGGACTGAAGGGTTGCCACCTGCGCGGCTACTAAAGCTTGAGTCTCTGCAGTAGTGCTTCCCAAAAATGTATTTGATAGCTCCTTTTGCATTTGTTTAGGAGTCCTTAGATCAGAGTCTGCTAAGTATCTGATGAGAGAAAGAACAGTGACTGGAGGGGTAAATCTAGCTAAGGCTTCCTGACCTGAAGGGGTTGGGGCTGGGAGAACCCCCATCTGAATTTGCCTCATCATTCTATCCAAATTGGCTTCCATGAGACTTCTAGAAGAATTAGATGAAATAGTGGATGGCAGTTTGGACCTTTTTGTCTCTTGAGAAAGGGAGATGGCAGTCTTGAAGGAACTGGGGTCAATAGATGGGGAATATCAGACCAGAGGTAGAATTTTCAGAGCCGAAGAACACTGATTCAAAGATGCTTTAGGCAAGCCATAAGACTTCTGATCTGGAAGGCATTTAATCCGGTCTAGATTTTTTTGAAGGAGGCTCCAAGGATGGTGGGGTGGAAGAACCTGATTTATTCGGGAACTTTTTAGGAACATCCTTAGCAGATGCTTTGGGGGATGAGCCCCAGATAAAGCTTCTAAAAAAGTAAGCGTATTTTTTCTGTCTGCTAATGCACACGGATTGAAACTCTTAGAAATGTCAGTCAACACGGAGATGCTCAAGGCACAAGCATACACAAAGGTCATGTGTGATCTTTTGAACCCCTTCTATGACATTTTGAGAATAAAAGTGAGAAGTATGAGAGACTAAAGAGACTATATTTTTTATATTATTTTTTATAATCTTTAGGTAGGGAGGGAAAAGAATAGAAAGGAAAAACATGTACGATACGAAGAAATGAATCTACTTTATATAATTGAAAAACCACTTACTCGAACTTGACATCGAGAACACTTTAGCAAAACGGCACATTATCGAACACCCGGAACATTGCATCGTCACTTCAGGAAACTAACCGCTAGACCACCATAGTGAAAAAACAAACCAAAGCAAATCAAACCCACCCATGTGGGGGGCTTTACCCTCCACCCCCCCAACTAAATATACAAACTCAGAGATTGCACTATAGTGGAGAAAAGAGCAACGTTCACCATGGTGGCCCAGTGGTTAGTTTCCCGGGATGACATTGCGAACTGACAAGTGTTTGGTAATATGTCATTTCACTAAAGTGGTCTGACAACAAGAAGTTTGAGTAAGTGGTTTTTCGATTACATAAAGTAGATCCGAAAAAACACACGTGTGTGAAAAGTTAGATAAAACTGCAGATTAAGAAAAGAAAAAAGTAATACCAGCAATGGTAATTAGAATACACTAAAGTATATATAGAAAATTTGAAAAAAGATCTTCATGACAATATTTCACTTAACTTAATCCAAAAAGCTCTGAGTAAAGCTGGCCACGTGTAAATAAATGCAAAAGCAGCAAACAAGATCTGAAGTATGTTAAGGGTTGGTGCAGTACGAGTTGGGAGGAGCTCAAGAGTTCTAGTTGGCCATGAGCTATAGTTTCAGCCGAGTTGGATCAGAGGATCTGATCCAACCCCACTTGTTGAGGAATGAATGAAATTTGACAACATCAGATCAGATTGTTTGAGACAATTTTTATAAATATTTTTGTATATTAAGAAAACACACAGGAGCAAAGCAATGAAGGAGTGTAAAAAGCTGTTTCCCATACACAATTCCACTCGCTGTTGAAATAATCCAAGTCTTTCGAATAAAAGGTTATAGATGAGTTTATTTGTACAATGCAGGTTAGCGCTTTCGCTGTTGAGCTTCTTCAGACCTTATACAATAAATTATCTAACTGACAAGTTTATATACACAAAAAGGCGCCAAATTCAAAGTCCTAAAACACACCTATCTCATTAATTATTCAGTTTGTATAACATAAACATCAAATAACTCTATTTAAAAATTTAAACTCTTTAGTTGTTTAAAAACCAACAATAACAAATCTATTCAATTCGTACATAATATTAGTAGACATAATAATTTGCAAGAATTAATATATATGTATAGACTAAAAGTTAATATGCATGTGTATACCAAAAGTATATATAATAGAAATACATATATATAAATAATGTAAAACACAATGATTTCTCTGCATTTTATAAAAAGAGTTAAAAATATTTAATATTTGACTAGTAAATACAACTGGAGCACGTCTTCATGATGTATGCATTTATTTTTTATGTTTTAGACTTCTTAGTTTCAATAATGGTTTCAGAGGGACTTTACCATTAAGTCCTGGTGACATATCCGATCTAAGTTTGATAATCCATTGTGTCTCCCTAGCTTCTGTATAGTTATCAATGTCACCTCTTCTGTATGTAGTGAAGACCTGTTCCAAAATCCTAAAAACAAAAGAATGATTTGTGCCTGCCTCATGAACATGCTTCGCTAATGCATTCTTTAAATTTCCTTTCCTAATGTGGTATGTATGTTCCCGAATCCTGTCTCTAAGACAGCGATTCGTTTTGCCTACATAGAATGCCAAACAAATCTTACAGGATGCAATATACACCACATTCTTAGTCATACAATTCCCACTCGCCCTCATCATAAAATCACCTAAACCTAATGGGTGTGTGAATATGGGTTCTGTTGAAATATAAGAACAAAAATTGCATAAATTGCAAGGTTCAGTATAAAACTGATCTATATGTTGATTCCTCTTGTTTAATTTGGGGTAGCATAATAAGCTTTTCAAGTTTTTCTTATTCTTATATACAAACTTCGTTTTTTTCCCCAGTTATTTTTCTAATTTTCGGGTCCACTGATAAAACATGCCAATGTTTGATGAATATGTCCTTAATCGGACCTATGTCTTTGGTGTAATATACTGGGAACAGTATTTGATGAGAAATCCTACATGAATTCTCATTCAACATAACTTCATCCATACAATTAATATCTTGTTCTACTGCATTAACAGAAAAATTCGGTTTGGCTTTCATAGCCCTTAGACCTGGCATCTCTTCTGTAATAGACTGGAAATCACTTGCACCATAACATCTATCACTTAACATCTCCCTGAGTCTACTGAAGTCTTCCTCATAAGTTGCATCTACTGGGGTGTACCTGGATAGACGTATAGCTTGTCCTCTCACTATGTTCTTATACACATAGCCAGGATGCATACTGTGTCTGTGCAATAGTGTGTTCTTATAACATGGTTTACGGTATAAACGTAAACCATGTTATAAGAACACACTATTGCACAGACACAGTATGCATCCTGGCTATGTGTATAAGAACATAGTGAGAGGACAAGCTATACGTCTGTCCAGGTACACCCCAGTAGATGCAACTTATGAGGAAGACTTCAGTAGACTCAGGGAGATGTTAAGTGATAGATGTTATGGTGCAAGTGATTTCCAGTCTATTGCAGAAGAGATGCCAGGTCTAAGGGCTATGAAAGCCAAACCGAATTTTTCTGTTAATGCAGTAGAACAAGATATTAATTGTATGGATGAAGTTATGTTGAATGAGAATTCATGTAGGATTTCTCATCAAATACTGTTCCCAGTATATTACACCAAAGACATAGGTCCGATGACATATTCATCAAACATTGGCATGTTTTATCAGTGGACCAAAATTAGAAAATAACTGGGGAAAAACGTTTGTATATAAGAATAAGAAAACTGAAAAGCTTATTATGCTACCCCAAATTAAACAAGAGGAATCAACATATAGATCAGTTTTATACTGAACCTTGCAATTTATGCAATTTTTGTTCTTATATTTCAACAGAACCCATATTCACACACCCATTAGGTTTAGGTGATTTTATGATGAGGGCGAGGGAATTGTATGACTAAGAATGTGGTGTATATTGCATCCTGTAAGATTTGTTTGGCATTCTATAGGCAAACGAATCGCTGTCTTAGAGACAGGATTCGAACATACATACCACATTAGAAAGGAAATTTAAAGAATGCATTAGCAAGCATGTTCATGAGGCAGGCACAAATCATTCTTTGTTTTGGATTTTGGAACAGGTCTTCACTACATACAGAAGAGGTGACATTGATAACTATACAGAAGCTGAGACACAATGGATTATCAAACTTAGATGGGATATGTCACCAGGACTTAATGGTAAAGTCCTCTGAAACCATTATTGAAACTAAGAAGTCTAAAACATAAAAATAAATGCATACATCATGAAGACGCTCCAGTTGTATTTACTAGTCAAATATTAAATATTTTAACTCTTTTATAAAATGCAGAAATCATTGTGTTTTACATTATTTATATATATGTATTTCTATTATATATACTTTTGGTATACATGCATATTAACTTTTAGTCTATACATATATATTAATTCTTGCATATTATTATGTCTACTAATATTATGTAATTGAATAGATTTGTTATTGTTGGTTTTAAACAACTAAAGAGTTTAAATTTTAAATAGAGTTATTTGATGTTTATGTTATACAAACTGAATAATTAATGAGATAGGTGTGTTTAGGACTTTGAATGGCCTTTTTGTGTATATAAACTTGTCAGTTAGATAATTTATTGTATAAGGTCTGAAGAAGCTCAACAGCGAAAGCGCTAACCTGCATTGTACAAATAAACTCATCTATAACCTTTTATTCGAAAGACTTGGATTATTTAAACAGCGAGTGGAATTGTGTATGGGAAACAGCTTTTTACACTCCTTCATTGCTTTGCTCCTGTGTGTTTTCTTAATATATTTCATTATTGCTATTTATAAAGGAGCATTAACTCCGAGCGGAAGATACCACTGTTTTTATAAATATTTTTGTGTTGCATATCTATATGAATAATGGGTAAATTTAAGTGAGTTTGTTTTCCTTTTTCTCATATATAGCTTTTAAATTCATTAGATTGCCAAAAATCTAAGTATTCGGCTGAAGATGTGATTCTCAGCTTTAGTGGAATCTTTGATAAAATACAATTAAAATCACCAGCCATTATGACTTCACTTTTCATGTAGTAGGCTATAGTGTCTTAAGTATTTTTTTTGCATCTTTAGCTCCAACCCCTGGAATCCAATAAGAGTTTACCAATGTATATATTTTTTCCACTCTGTTATAACAATGCTTAACATACCATTATTATCAACATACGTACCTATTACTTTAGGCATTGTTGGTGAGATCTTCCACAAAATGAGGGCGCCCCTTTTTTTAGCTCGAAAGCCAGAACTTGATAAAAACCAAATAATTCTTTAATGAAAGTTTAGTTACATCTTAATATTAAGTAAATGTATTTCCTGTATTGTAGCTTTATGTAATTGCAAGTATTTGAACAGACTCTCCCTCTTTACTGGATTATTCAATCCATTATTAGTAAGTATGCATTTAAAATCAGACATTTGTATAAGAAAAAAAACACAAGTATAATGAAAGCACATTTGTATACAGAACTTATGTACTTTATATATAATAATATGGAATCTTCAGCTGTGGACAAAAACGTTTGAAACAAATAAAAAATTATTTAATGATAGAACGCTAAAGTATTCTACCATGGAATAATGTATTCCTAGTTTGTTGAAAAAGACTAACAAACTACCTCTCAAAGTCTCCACTAGACTAATAACTCTTGGCTCCTGCTAAGAAAAGTTACAGGGTACTCAGAGTCTTTATTATAAGTTTATATATATATATATATATATATATATATATATATATATATATATCTATATATATTAGCATTTTATTTGTTATCAATCTCCATCTTAGAAGCTAAGATTCTATATTAGTTTTGCTTGTTCCATTTTGAAGTAGTGGGTCTGTGGATCTAAACTTTGTATCTTAGGAATCGTTTGTGGTAGCTATTTTTCAGTCTGGTAAATTTGCACTGTGTATTAAGAGAGATTATGTAGAACAGAAACGTAAAACATAAGTTTTAATATTTTAAAACTTATAATTTACAGCATAACAACCACCTTGGCATTTCTTTAAAGAATAACTCACCAATCAGTATGCTTATGCAGCCTCAGGTAGCCAGTTATCCAATAAATTTCTGCTAAGTTTGTCAGAAAGTTTTAAATGACCACTTAAACAAATGAATACTTAACATTCAAGAAACTGTGCTATAACTGTAATAGCAGGAGTTATCACAAGAGGGAGACAGAGTACTAGCAAACTAATAAGATGTTACCATACTTTGAATATTTAGTAGTAATACCTAGGCTTTTTTTTACTTTAGAAATGATCAAATGCCAATCATTCATACCCTTAGGTTGCATTGCATCCCAATGTTATAAATATAATATAATGTAAACCGTTATATGCAACATTTATAAGTAATCCTGGATGTAAAATTTTATACACAATACTAAACTATGAAACTATAAAAAAGGTGTTTGTGGGCATGCGGAGCTAGTGGACTTGATGAAACTTTATTTCTTATGTCTCTGAAGTGCTCTAAAAGTCTCACACATACCTTTCTTATTGTTTCTACAGCAGTAAGATTTAAGACAAGAACACATTAAAGCATAGCCTACCCGTGAGACATAGCAGTTTTAATGATGTGATGAGGCTTGGTCCATCTTCCTCCGTGTCTGTGAATTGGGGCTGACAGGACCCGGTAGCTCTGCAATTAAAGCTTTCCCATAACACCAAACTCTTCCATGTTTCCCACAGTCCTGTGCATAGAATACCTCTTCAGATCTGGTTTTCCTGTGTGTCAGTGCAATTGCATCTTATGGCTTCTCCAAGGATGCTTCTTCACTATTTGGATTTATTGTGAGCTTTGGTTCAGGAATATTCCAGATTCTGCAAGTCTTGGATTTTTTTTTCTTCCCTGGTCACTTTAGACCTCCCATTTGATTGTTTTGAAGCTCAGTATTTCTCTATTTAGGTTTTATTAAGTTTCCTAGTGCCGTGTTATTCTTAAAAGACTTTATCTGAGTTTTTTTCCTCCATTTGCAGAACTGTATCTTTCCTTGCTTCAGTCAGGAATACCTAAATATTGTAAAATACCACCAAGACCACCGATCCAAGAAGAAAGCGAATTTAATGAAACATTTAGTGCCTCTGCTTACGAAGCCTTCCAAGAGTAAAAACACTACAAAATACTGTTTGCAAATATACAGCATATTGCACAAAACAATTAATCATTTAAGCATACAGTTCAAATCACATACTTCCAATTACATTGTTTGTTGAGTCCCCGAGGCTCCAAAGTACCATACTTTAAAATCAACAGGGTTTCTTTTTTTAAAAGTTTTTTTTTTTTTTTTTTTAAAGACACACATTCACCAATGGCAACTTGCAATTTTTCCAGGACATATCCCGTAAGAGAATCCGGGTTAGAGTTGTGTGCTGTCAAAAAATGACTCCCAAGGGGGACTCTCTAATTTCTCCATAGGAAATTTGAACCTAGAAATGTATTTTTATATGGGAATAGTTGTCGCCCCAAACATTTGGTCAAGGTACTATCCTATAATGAATTCTTACAAATTCATAGGCTGTATATAGCCTTGATATGAGCTTTGATTTAGAGATAGCTGAAGCAGAAAAAATGTTTATTAGAAGAGGTTATGCCCAGCTGGTCAGGGAATCTAAACAAAAAATTATGGACATGAGGTATTCTGTTAACTCTCAGGGAGATTCACATTATGTTCGTGCTAGTAGAAAATATAATGATGTTCATCGTGTTTCACTGTTGCAGTCATTACACTTGGGTTATCCTGCTGGCAGGCGACCCGTAGTCGGCCCGAGTTCCAAAGTCTTGGTCTGGCGTCGGTTGTCACCTCTTCCCTGACGTCAGTGCGCCAGGGGTATAAAAGCTGCAACTTATGCCATTTTCTTCAGTCTTTCTTGCCGTGCGGTGCCCGAAGTATAAGCAGTTTGCAAGTGCCGGTCGGCCGACTCCTGAGATTTTCAAAATTGAATTTCAGAACCGAAGTCTTCAATAAAGCTAAGTACCCCGTTGGGGAAACTTTTTCTTGCTCCAAACCGATGTCAGTAAAAGTTAATAATTGTATTTCTTGTGGGAAGCAAATTCCTCATAAGGACTTCCACTCTTACTGCATTCCTTGCCTAGGCCCTGACCACGATGTCACTAGTTGTCGGTTTTGTGCTAGATTTAATAAACGCACTATTAAACGTCGGTTTGATTTTACTTTACACTATTTTGGACGGAGATTTAATTACATAATGCCGTCGGAATAACAGACAACCGGAATGTATAAAAAATGCAAGGACTAAGAAAGACAGGCAGGCATCCGAGGTCCAAAACTGACGAAGCCTCTTCTAGGCCAGTCGCCGGTTCTCAGTGTGGTGCTTTCGCAGCCCCTGACACCCACTACCTCAGAGCCACAGGCCGCAACCGACAGCCACATGGAGACACTGAGGCCTGTGGAAACTCAAGGTCTTGGGCCTACGGAAAATATACCCTCAGATGGGTCCAGAGCCGCTGAGCAGGCACCGGCTTCTGAGGGTGTTTTCAGACCTACACAGCTTACAATTAAAGGTACTACAGCAGCAAAGGCAAAGTTAAAAACACCATTAAAGACAAGGGAACAAGTGCAGCATTCTCCAGAACAGTCATCCATGCCTAAGAAACAGATGCTTAAAATGGCCGAAGACCTTGTTACTTTAATCAGGGTCTCCCATCCCCCTCCTGACAAAAGGCCTAGGCAAGACACTGATTATGATTCCTCTGATCAGGTTTCCATTTCTTCTGATTCTTCCTCTGACCAGGGCTGATGTTCATCGTGCATACAGCTGCAGTAATCACAGATGGGTTCTCTGCCATCAGGCAGGTCCTCGGTCGGCCGAATTCCAAAGTCTAGGTCTGGCGTCTGTTGGTGTCGCTTTCTCTCGACGTCAGTGAGGCCAGAGTATATAAGACACAGCCGACGCCATGTTCTTCAGTCTTTTTTGCCGCGCGGTGCCCGAAGCAGAAGCAGTTCGCAAGTGCCGGTCGGCCAGCTCCTGAATTACGAAAAAAATTGGAAACCGAAGTCTTCATTAAAGCTAAGTACCCCGTTGGGGAAACTTTTCTTGCCTCAGACCGATGTCAGAAAAAGTTAATAATTGTATTGCTTGTGGGAAGCAAATACCGCATAAGGATTTCCATTCCCTCTGCATACCTTGTTTAGGCCCAGACCACGACGTCTCGGGCTGTCGCTTTTGCGCTACCTTCAATAAACGCACTGTTAAGCGTCGGGCGGAGTTCACCCAACACTTTTTTGGAAAAGCCTTTGATTATAAAATGTCGGAGACTCCGACTACCGTTTTGTCCAAAAAACGCAAGGACAAGGACCGACACCACGCCAAAACTGGCTACACGTGGTCCGGTTCTCAGCGAGACGCCTTTGCAGTCCCTGACTACCGACGACACTTCTTTGGCGGTGTCCTCTGTACCCGAGACCGCAGGTACCTCGGCCCTTTCCCAGACTACAACCGAAGCCATTGCTAATGTTGAGCCTCCTAATGTGGACAGGTCCACTTCCACCCATGGTGTCTTTAGACCCTCATCTTCTTTTTCTATTAAGGCCTTTACTAAATCCAAAGCAGCCAGGCATCCCAAGAGGCCTGTTGCACAAGGCCCTTCTCCAGGCCCCATGCCTAAAAAACAGATGCTGAAAATGGCTGAGGATTTGATTACTCTTATCAGGGGTTCTCAACCCCCTCCAGACAAGAGACCCAGAGTGGAGGAAGATTCTCCCTCTTCTGATCAGGGCTCCATTTTATCAGAACATTCTGATGTAGAGGAACACTCTTACTCCCCTTTTGAAGATTTGGATGCAGAGCAGTCCATTCCTTCTGTATCTCCTCCTGAGGATTTTTCCTTTGGGGAAACCTTGCACACTTTAAGGGAACACTTCCATTGGGAAGGCCAAGACTTTTCTGATTCCAAGAAAAGACTTAGGGAATTTCTTTGTTACCTCAACACAGGCCTCTGGCGATACCTCCTGTTTTGGACATACTTGATGATGTTTATTCGAGGCTTGCCTTAACCCGGATTCCCTGCCTCCTGCACCAGTCAAACCTGATAGGTACTACAGAGTTCCTAACTCTCACCAATTCCTCTACAAAAGCCATAATGCTGACCCTGAGACCATTTCTCAAGGCCCCAAGGGATTGAAGGCCTCTACTGCCAAGAATCCACTTCCTGCCGAAAGAGAGTCAAGATCTTTAGAAAGGTGGGGAAAAAAGGTATATACCTCGGCCACCCTTGCCATGAGGGCCTTAAATTGTCAGTTTCATATGCTTAAATATCAACAGTTCCTGTTATCACAATTAAGGAATAAAATGTCTCAACCTGAACAACCAGATTTAAATGAGTTACAGGATATGATGCATAGTGCAGAGCAAGTGGGTAAACGCACCTTACAATGTGGCTATGATGCCCTAGAGGCCTCAAGTAGAGCGGCTGCTACAGGATCAGTCATTCGTAGACATGCCTGGCTTAGGGAACAAAGCTTGCCTGATCATGTGAAAGCTAAACATCTAGATGCTCCTTTACAAAAGGATGTGCTGTTTGGTACTAATGCTGAGGAGATATTACGGAAAATGGAAGAAAAAGCCAAATCTATGCAAACTGTCAAAGCTTTTTTACAGGTCCAACTACCACGTTTTAGCAGAAATTGGTCTTCTAAAAACTGGTCTTTTCCAGCCACTGACAAGCCTCAAAGAGGTAGATACAGACGCACAAGGGGCAGAGGGCAATCACAAGGATCATATAGAGGCCGACAATGGCAAGGTCCAGCACCAAGAGGTGGCTAAGACAGTGCACAACAATACAGAAAACAAACCCAATGACTCCCTCATTTCCATGCCAAGCAGGTCTCAGCTGGCAGCACCTTTGGGAGGAAAGCTAGCATTATTTGCAAGAAATTGGCATATTGTCACAACAGACAAATGGATCCTGGACGTCATAAACAGAGGCTACAAATTTCTATTCCACACTCTTCCAAAAATGAGAGGCATGCCAAACCTGCCACACAATCAAAGGGCAGAGGCACAACTACAAATTTTAAAGCTCATATGCATGAGAGCCATACAAGAGGTACCTACTCACGAACAAGGTCAAGGTTTTCATTCAAGACTTTTTCTGGTACCAAGGAAAGGAACCGACTGGAGACCCATTTTGGACTTATCCATCCTAAACACATTTTTACTCGTACCAAAATTCAAGATGCTCACATTACAGCAGCTTCTTCCCATGCTGGGCAAGGAGTTTTGGCTGGTAACATTGAACCTCAAGGAGGCATACCTGCATGTCCCAATCAGACAAAGTTGCAGAAGATACCTCAGATTTCTTGCAGGTTCAATCCACTATCAATTCTCTGCATTGCCCTTTGTGAATACTCTGGGCGCAGTAGATAAGCCAAAGTGCCTGGCATCAGTGATTGCCTACTGCAGACTTCAAGGGATACAAATTTACCCTTATTTGGACGACTGCCTGATCCAAGCGGACAGCAAACACATACTTCTGGAACATCTGGCTTATGTAACACGGTTAATGCATTCTCTGGGATATACAATCAACAAAAAGAAATCCAGGCTAACACCATCTCAAAAAATAACTTTCCTGGGTGCCAACTTGGACACAAACACCCAGATGGCCTATCTAACGCCAGAAAAACAGGGGCAGCTAACTCAGTACTTCAAAATACTAGCAAAATGTACCAGGCTTACTGCAAGGAAAATCTTGCAGGCTCTGGGATTCATGGCATCTTGCATTCTTTTAATCCCATGTGCAAAGCTGCATATGAGGAAGCTTCAATGGTACCTAAAAAAACCTATGGTCTCAACACAGTCACAGTTTGGAAACAGTATTACCAATAATTCCATGTTTGCAAAAGGAATTTCTATGGTGGGCCCAAGCATGTCAAGCAAACACAGGCCTCCCTTTCTGCAAGCCTCAAGCAAACCAAGTCATCACAACAGACGCCTCAGACTACGCCTGGGGGGCGCACATGACGGACAGGTGCATTCAGGGCAAATGGTCCCAAAAGGAAAAGCACCTTCACATCAATCAAAAAGAAATGCTAGCAGTAATAAATGCAATTATAGCTTTCAAGGACCTCCTGCATCCAGGACAATTACTGATAAGAACAGACAACACCACAGTAATGTGGTTCATAAACAAACAAGGTGGAACACATTCATACCCCTTGTGCAGACTAGCCATGACTCTTTGGAACTTGGCTCTGGAATGGCAAATCGAACTTCAAGCACAGTACTTGCCAGGATTGGAAAACACGCTGGCAGACAATCTAAGCAGAAATATGACCGATCCACACGAATGGAAGTTGCATCCTCAGGTGTTTACAGAGATAATACAAGAGTGGGGGAGGCCAGACATAGATCTTTTTGCCTCCCACAGGAATCATCAATTGGAAAAGTTTTGTTCAAGGACCTTTCACCCAAAGGCCTGGAGAGTGGACGCCCTTTCATTCAGTTGGACAGCATGGACAGTTTACGCTTTCCCACCTCTGCCTCTTCTGCCCAAGGTGCTCTTGAAAGCAAGAGCAGACAGACCGAAGATGATACTGATTGCTCCAGATTGGCCAACTCCTCCCTGGTCCCTACCTCTAATGCCTCTTCTACTGACTCAGCATAGCTACAAAACGCTTCACGGTCAGCTGAAAACACTCAATCGTGCTGCATGGAAAATTCCTTAACACCACAACAGACCCTACTTTCCAAGGAGGTGCAGGATGTCATTTTGGAGGCCAGAAGACCATCTACTAGAAAGGCTTACACCGCAAAATGGAAACGGTTCTGCTCTTGGAATGAGAAAAAAGGCCAGGACCCTAAAAAGCTGAATTTGCCTCAGATATTACAGTATCTAGCAGAGCTACTGAACAGTGGACTTTCATTTTCTTCTATAAAAATCCATGCCTCAGCCATTTCTGCAGAATTCAACTCGGATCCACCTTTATTTTCTCACCCACTCTTACGACAGTTCCTCAGAGGGGCTAAGAATATAAGACCTCCAAGGAAACAACCAATACCAGCCTGGGATCTTAATTACATTCTAGAAAAATTAACATTGCCTCCTTTTGAACCAGCTGCATCAACAGATTTGCAATATTTGTCCTGGAAAACAGCCTTCCTTCTGGCCATCACTTCAGCTCGTAGGGTTTCGGAACTACAGGCCCTCATGGCGGTGCAGCCCTTCCTCATCTTCCATCATGACAGGGTTTCTCTTCGTACCAACCCATCATTTATGCCTAAAGTGGTATCCAGGGTAGCTTTAAACCAAGCCATACACTTACCCACCTTTTACCCCAATCCTCAAAACCAAGGGGAAAGGTTATTTGGACAGAACAAAGTCCTTCAGGAAATCAGAACAACTTTTTGTGTCCTATGCTGTCGGGGCTCAAGGGAAGCCAGTGACCAAGCAGACAATTTCTAAGTGGATAGGCCACTGCATACGGTTCTGTTATTCATGTCATGGGAAATCTGTTCCCAAAGGCATCAGATCCCACTCCACCAGGGCCACAGCTACCTCTACAGCCTTCCTCAGAGGAGTTCCTACCAAAGACATTTTGGAGGCCGCCACTTGGAGTTCTGTACATACCTTCACAAAACACTACCACCTGCCTTTATATTCCAAAACTAGAGCAGGCTTTGCCACTGCTGTGTTGCAGGGCATTCTGGCTCATCCCAGTTCCAACTAGTACCTACCACCCTGTGTGTAGCTTTGGGACTCTACCCATCTGTGATTACTGCAGCTGTATGCACGATGAACATAGTACAGTTTGGTACCTACCATAAATGTAGATGTTCGAGTGCTTATACAGCTGCAGTACAAGTTACCCTCCCGCCTTCCCCACTTGGTAAAGGCATAGGGCCTAACCCCCTCTTCATACAACCTGACTGGGTTATCCTTCTATGGTTTATTTGCTTGCAACTACTGATTTTGGATTATATTGCATTATTTGTATGTATATATATATATATATATATATATATATATATATATGTATTGCCTTCCTTCTGGGGGCACCTGACATCTGGGGCAAGAAAGACTGAAGAACATGGTGTCGGCTGTGTCTTATATACTCTGGCCTCACTGACGTCAAGAGAGAAAGCGACACCAACCGACGCCGGACCTAGACTTTGGAATTTGGCCGACCGAGGACCCGCTTGACGGCAGAGAACCCATCTATGATTACTGCAGCTGTATAAGCACTTGAACATCTACATTTATGGTAGGTACAAAACTGTACTTTCTCTCCCTCCCTATGAGGACTCTGATGCTGAAGAGTCCATTCCTTCAGCCTCGCCGCCTGAGGATTACTCTTTTGGGGAAACCTTGCACACCATGAGGGAACATTTCCATTGGGAGAGCCAGGATTACTCAGAATCCAAGAAAAGGCTCAGAGATTTCCTTCTATTGCCTCAGCACAGGCCCTTGGCTATCCCCCCTGTACTTGATATTGTTGTTTATGTTTTTTCTGAATCCAGTCTGTCTCCAGATTCTTTACTCCCTGCACCAGTAAAGCCAGACAGATACTACAGGGTCCCTGACTCATAAATTTCTTTACAAAAACCCTGCTGCAGACCCAGAAACTATTTCTCAGGGTCCAAAAGGGGTTAAAGCTTCCACTGCCAAAAATCCTGTGCCCTCAAATAGGGATTCCAGAGCTCTGGACAGATGGGGGAAAAAGTTTACACTTCTGCTACTTTAGCTGTAAGAGCTTTAAACTGTCAGTTTCACATGCTTAAATGTCAGCAGTATCTCATGTCATTGTTAAAGCAGAAAATGGTTACAAATACAGAAGGTCCTGACTGTAAAGAAATGCAGGATTTATTGCATGCAGTTGAACAAGTGGGAAAACATACTCTGCAATGTGGTTTTGATTCATTAGAGGCTTCTTGTAGAGCTGCAGTTACAGGCTCAGTTATTCGAAGACCTGCTTGGTTAAAAGAACAAAGTTTACCTGACCATGTTAAAATGAAATTATTGGATGCTCCACTGCAGCATGATACTTTGCTTTATCCTCCATTTTCTTTAAAACCTCTTTTGCCGTAAGACCAAACAAAGTCCATGCAAACTGTGAAAGATTTCTTACAGGTACAGCCACCTAGATTTAGCAGAAACTGGCCTTCAAATAATTGGTCCTTTCCAGTGTCAGACAGGCCACAAAGAGGCAGGTACAGATGCCCAAGAGGCAGATCTCAGCCCCAAGGCTCCTACAGACCTAAACAATGGGGTTCTTCAGCTCCCAAAGGGGGAGAAGACAAATCACAATCTTATAGAAAACAGTCACAATGACTTCCCTCTGCAAATGCCAAACACTTACCAGTTGACAGCACCCCTAGTGGGAAAGCTAGCACTTTTCTCAAAAAATTGGCACATGATCACCCAAAATCAATGGGTGTTGAATATAATTTCTCAAGGGTACAAGTTCCACTTCCACACGCTTCCAAAACCAAAAGGTATGCCAGACCTGCCTCAGAACCAATGGGCAGAGGCACAAAGACAGATTGCAGTTCTTATGGATATTTGAGCTATTCAAAATATTCCACAAGAACAGGGCCAAGGATTTTACTCACGACTTATCCTAGTACCCAGAAAGGACAAAGCATGGAGACCAATACTGGACCTGTCAATCCTAAATACTTTCCTGGATGTTCCAAAATTCAAAATGTTAACACTACAACAACTCTTGCCCATGCTGGGCAAAGAGGCTTGGCTAGTTACTTTGGATCTCAAGGAGGCATACCTGCACGTCCCAATCAGATAATCGTGCAGAAGATACCTCAGATTTATAGCAGGCTCAATGCATTACCAATTCTCTGCACTGCCCTTTGGCTTATCTATTGCGCCCAGGGTCTTCACAAAATGCCTGGCACCAGTAATTGCATTTTGCAGGCAAAAAGGAATTCAAATATATCCCTACTTGGACGACTGCCTTATTCAAGCAGAGAGCAAGGACATTCTTCTAAAGCACCTGGAGTTTGTAAAAAGATTACTAATTTGCCTAGGGTACACAGTAAACAAAAATAAATCAAAACTAGTGCCCTCTCAAGAGATAATATTCCTGGTTCCAAGCTTGAATACAACTACCCAGATGGCTTATCTCACACCAGACAAACAAAGGCAACTGACTCGGTGCTTTCAAATGATGGCAACAAAGACCCAGCTCCCTGCAAGAAAAATTCTGCAGGTCCTGGGTTTCATGGCATCTTGCATTCTACTAATTCCATATGCCAAACTGCATATGAGGAAACTACAATGGTATCTGAAAAGTGTTTGGACTCAGCATTGTCACAGCCTAGAGACAATCATAACCTTAATTCCCTGCCTGCAAAAGGAGTTTCGATGGTGGTCACAGGCCTGTCACCACAACAAGGGGGACAGCCTTTTACCTTACCTACAGCCAGGCAGACAATAACAACGGATGCATCGGATTACGCCTGGGGAGCACATATGGCAGGAAAATGTATTCAGGGCACATGGCTCAAGGAGCAACTGCATCTTCACATCAATCAAAAAGGGATGCTAGCTGTACAAAATGCCCTGACAGCCTTCAAGGACCTTATACATCCAGGACAATTATTAATAGACGGACAATACCACAGTTATGTGGTACATAAAAAAGCAAGGGGGCACACATTCCTACCCCCTATGCAGACAAGCCATGACTTTGTGGAACACAGCACTGACTTACCAGGTACATCTGCAAGCTCAATTCCTGCCAGGAACAAAAAATACACTGGCAGACGAACTAAGCAGAAATCTCATGGATCCTCATGAATGGAAGCTAAATCCACAAGTGTTCAACATGATAACGAGGGAATGGGGACGCCCAGACATAGATCTATTTGCCTCCCCTCACAATTGCCAATTACAGAAATTTTGCACAAGGACTTGTCACTCTCAAGCATGGAAAGTGGATGCTCTATCTTTCAACTGAAAAAATCTGACAGTCTATGCCTTCCCACCGATGCCTCTTCTCACCAAGATGCTTCTAAAAGTCAGACAAGAGAGGCCAAAAATGATCTTGATTGCACCAGACTGGCCACGCCAGCACTGGTACCCAATCCTGAAGATTTTGTCCCAAGGCCCGCCTTGGCCTCTTCCTCAAATCCCTCATCTTCTGACACAGCAAAACAATCAGATTCTGCACAGTCAACTCAAAACCTTAAACCTGGCAGCATGGCAGATATTGTAGCCACTCAGACTGCACCTCTTTCTAAAGCTGTTATGGATGTAATTTTGGAAGCTAGGAGACCCAGCACTATGAAATCTTATGCGGAAAAATGGAAGAGATTCTGTGCTTGGAACCAGGCACTAGGGCTCGACCCACTGGTCCCTAATATGCCTCAGATTTTACAATACCTGATTGAGATGTTGCACAAAGGCCTATCTTTTTCTTCTATTAAAATCCATGCCTCTGCCATTTCAGCTCATTACAATACGGGTCCTCCTATTTTTTCACATCCTCTACTACGACAGTACCTCAGAGGGGCAAAGAATATAAGACCCCCTAGGAGAGCACCAGTACCTACTTGGGACCTCAGTTTTGGTGTAGAAAAACTAACACTGCCTCCTTTTGTACCAGCCAGCACAGCTGATCTAAAATTCTTGTCATGGAAAACTGCTCTGCTCCTAGCAATAACTTCAGCAAGAAGAGTTTCAGAGTTACAGGCATTGATGGCTGTGGAACCTTTCCTCATTTTTCACCAGGACATGGTTTCTCTAAGGACGAACCCAGCATTCATGCCAAAAGTGGTCTCCAATGTGGCCTTAAACCAAACTATTCGTTTACCTACTTTCTACCCAAATCCACAGAATAAAGGTGAAAAACTTCTGCTCTCTTTGGATACTCACAGGCAGCTACGTTTTTTACTTGGACAAAACAAAAGCCTTCAGAAAAACTGAGCAACTGTTTGTTTGTAGCATATACTGCAGGATCACAAGGAAAACCTATTCCAAAGCAGACAATCTCCAAATGGATAGGACACTGCATCCGCTTCTGTTATGCACAACATGGCAAATCTGTCCCTAAGGGTATTAGGCCTCATTCTACCAGAGCAGCAGCCACTTCAGCAGCTTTCCTCAGAGGGGTACCAACCAAAGACATTTTAGAAGCTGCAACCTGGAGCTCAGTGCACACTTTTACCAAGCACTATCACCTACCTCTCTACTCCAAATCCAGAGCAGGCTTTGCCACTGCAGTTCTGCAGGGCTTGTTAGCCTTGCCAAATCCAATATAGACCCAGCCACCCTACCTCAGCTTTGGGATTCTACCCAAGTGTAATGACTGCAACAGTGAAACACGATTAACATAGTACAGTTGTGTACCTACCATAAATGTAGATGTTCGAGTGTATTCACTGTTGCAGTCCTGGTTACCCACCCACCATCCCCCTCTTTGCTGGGACTATTCTGTACTTCTCAACTCTATACAACCTATGTGGTGTATTTGCTTTTAGAAGAAGGAAATGTTTTTATTGATATATGCATGGTTGTTTGGCATATTTTTATCTTTACAGCCTTCATATCTGGGGGGCACCTGACATCTGGGTCAAGAAAAACTGAAGAAAATGGTGTTGGTTGCAGCTTTTATACTCCTGGCGCACTGACGTTAGGGAAGAAGCGACAGCAACAGACGCCGGACCAAGACTTTGGAACTCGGGCCGACTACGGGGTCGCCTGCCAGCAGGATAACCCAAGTGTAATGACTGCAACAGTGAATACACTCTAACATCTACATTTATGGTAGGTACACAACTGTACTTTTGTATTGGTGGAACTCAATCTACCAATGCAGCTGTGAACGATGGAAAGCAGAAGAAAGTTTTGTTAGTGACAACGTATAATGTTATAACTGAGGAAATAAATAAAAAAGCACAAAGCTTGTGGCCTATGCTCCTAAGGGATAAAATTTTGAACTTTATACTACCCGACTTTGTGAGTATTGCATATAAAAGAGCTAAGAATGTGTCTGACATTCTGGTACATAACCAGTTTTGTTTACCAGATGTTAATGTCAGTCAGAGCTTAAGCATAAATAAAGGCACTGTTCCATGTGATGGTTGTTCCATCTGTCAATATGTAGTAAGCTCTTTTCCCTATATTAATGGCATCACGTTTGCCGCTAGGCATGAATACAGTTGTAATACGGAGGGGTTAGTGTATGTAAGAAGTTTTACATAGGGGAAACTTGCAGGAGTTTTAGGGTCCAGTTGCAGGAACATATTAGGGGCATAAAAAATAAAAAAATTAGAGAGTCCCCTTGGGAGTCATTTTTGATGGCACACAGCTCTAACCCTGATTCTCTTAGGGGTTGTGTCTTGGAAAAATTGCAAGTTGGCATAGGTGAACGTGCGTCTTTAAAAAACAAACTCTTAAAAAAATAAACCCTGTTGATTTTAAAGTATATTACTTTGGAGCCTCAGGGACTCGACAAAGAATGTAATTGGAAGTATGTGATTTGAATTGTATGCTTAATTGATTGATTGTTTTGTGCAATATGCTGTATATAAGCAAACAGTATTCTGTAGTGTTTTTACTCTTGGAAGGTTGTATAAGCCAAGGCACTTAGTGTTTCATTAAATTCGCTTACTTCTTGGATCAGTGGTCTTGGTGGTATTTTATTATTTTAATTTTTTTTTCCGTTTTTTTTTTAAGTTGTATTTGTAATACCTAAATATTGTGCCTTTGGTTGTCAGTCATCACTCAAACTTTTCTTTTGTGCTCAGATAGTTGGTGCATTATTAATCTGAGGAAATTGTGTACTTTTGTGAAAAATGTTATGGGAAGTCAGTTTATTTATGGGATAAATGGGGAGGATTGCGTCAGGAAGGGCATCCTGCATAAAATTTTGCCAAATCATACATGCGGACAACAGTACAGATATACATACCGGATCGGTCGAGGCCTGGGTTAACAACGGCCACCAGTACTGTTGGCCAACAGAGTGCTGGTGGAAATTGGGCTACTGTTGGCCAAAGGGCAGGTAAAGGCTAGGACTGTGGTAGTGAGGGTCAGAACTTTGAATGTTGGCAGTATGACTGGTATAGGGAGAGAGCTAGCTGATTTGATGGACAGAAGGAAGGTTGGTATATTGTGTGTGCAAGAGACCATATGGAAGGGGAGCAAGGCTAGGTGTATTGGAGACTGGTTCAAATTGTATCATGGTGTGGATGGGAGGAGAAATGGCATAGGGGTTATCCTGGAAGAACAGTATGTTAAGAGTGTTTTGGAGGTGAAGTGTGTCTGATAGAGTGATGTTTGAAGCTGGAAATTAATGGTATAATGACGAATGGTTAGTGCAAATGCTCCACAGGTTGGGTGTGCGATGAATGAGAAAGGAAGCATTTTGGGGCGAGTTGGATGAAGTATTGATGACTGTACCAAAGAGTGAGAGAGTGGTGATTGGAGCAGATTTCAATGGGCATGTTGGTGAAGGGAACAGAGGGGATGAGGAAGTGATGGGTAAGTATGGTGTTAAGCAAAGGAATGCAGAAGGTCAGATGGCAGTGGATTTTGCGAAAAGGATGGACATGGCTGTGGTGAATACGTATTTTAACAAGAGGGAGGAGCGTAAGGTGACATACAAGAATGGAGGAAGATGCACACAGGTGGATTATATCTTGTGTAGAAGGGCGTGTATGAAGGAAATTGAAGACTGTAAAGTGGTGGCAGGGGAAAATGCAGTTAGGCAGCATAAGATGGTGGTTTGTAGGATGACATTGGTGATAAAGAGGAGGAGGAGTGTGAGGGCTGCACCAAAGATCAAGTGGTGGAAATTGAAAAAGGGTAATTGTGAGGTGGAGTTCAGGGAAGAGTTAAGACGGGCACTGGGTGGCAGTGCAGAGTTACCAAATAGCTGAGTAACTACAGCAGAGCTAGTAAGGGAGATGGCTAGAAAGGTGCTTGGTGTGACATCTGGAAAGAGGAAGGAGGACAAGGAGACCTGGTGGTGTAATGAGGAAGTACAGGAGAGTATACAGAGAAAGAGGTTGGCAAAGAAGAAGTGGGATTGTCAGAGAGATGAAGAAAGTAGACAGGAGTATAAGGAGATGAGGTGCATGGCAAAGAGAGAGGTGGCGAAGGATAAGGCATGTGAAGAGTTGTATGAAAGATTGGACACTAAGGATGGAGAAAAGGACCTGTGCCGATTGGCTAGACAGAGGGACCGAGCTAGGAAAGATGTGCAGCAGGTAAGGGTGATGAAGGATAATGAGTGAAATGTACTCACAGGCGAGGAGAGTGTGTTGAGCAGATGGAAAGAGTACTTTGAGGGGCTGATGAATGAAGAGAATGAGTGGGAGAGAGGGTTGAATGATGTGCAGATAGTGAATCATGAAGTGCAGTGGAGTATCAAGGAGGAAGTAAGGATAGCTATGAAGAGGATGAAGAATGGCAAGCGTGTTGGTCCAGATGACACACCTATGGAAGCATGGAGTGGAGGTGTTTAGGTGAAATGGCAGTGGAGTTTTTAACTAGATTGTTTAATGAAATCTTGGAAAGTGAGAGGATGCCTGAGGAATGGAGAGTGTTTTGGTACCGAATTTTAAGGGTGATGTGCAGAGCTGTAGCAACTACAGAGGGATTAAATTGATCAGTCACAGCATGAAGTTATGGGAAAGAGTAGTGGAAGCTAGGTTAAGAAGGGAAGTGATGATTAATGATCAGCAGTATGGTTTCATGCCAGGAAAGAGAACTACAGATGCGATGTTTGCTCTGAGAGTGTTGATGGAGAAGTACAGAGAAGGTCAGGAGATGCATTGAGTCTTTGTGGACTTGGAGAAAGCATATGACAGGGTGCCTAGAGAGGAGTTGTGGTATTGTATGAGGAAGTCGGGTGTGTCAGAAAAGTATGTAAGAGTGGTACCGGGTATGTACGAGGGTAGTGACACAGCGGTGAGGTTTGTGGTGGGAGTGACGGATGCGTTTAAGGTGGAGGTGGGAGCACATCGAGGAACAGCTCTGAGCCCTTTCTTATTTGCAGTAGTGATGGACAGGTTGACAGACGAGATGGGACAGGAGTCCCCGTGGACTATGATGTTTGCAGATGACATTGTGATCTGTAGTGAGAGTAGGGAACAGATGGAGGAGACCTTGGAGAGGTGGAGATATGCTCTAGAGAGAAGAGGAATGAAGGTCAGCAGGACTAAGACAGAATATATGTGTGTGAATGAGGGAGGTTAGAGGAATGGTGAGGATGCAGGGAGTAGAGGTGGCGAAGGTGGATGAGTTTAAATACTTGGGCTCAACAGTTCAGAGTAATGGTGAGTGTGGAAGAGAGGTGAAGAAGAGAGTACAGGCAGGATGGAGTGGGTGGAGAAGAGTGTCAGAAGTGATTTGTGACAGACGAGTACCAGTAAGAGTGAAAGGGAAGGTCTTCAAGAGCGTAGTGAGACCATCTGTGTTATATGGGTTGGAGACAGTGGCATTGACAAAAAGGCAGGAGTCAGAGCTGGACAAAAAGGCAGGAGTCAGAGCTGGACGTGGCAGAGTTAAAGATATTAAGATTTGCACTGGGTGTGAAGAGGGTGGACAGGATTAGGAATAAGTATATTAGAGGGTCAGCCCAGGTTGAAAGGTTTGGAGACAAAGCCAGAGAGGCAAGATTACGTTGGTTTGGACATGTGCTGAGGAGGGATGCAGAGTATATTGGGAGAAATCCTAATTGCCAGGTAACAGAAAAAGAGGAAGGCCTAAGATAAGGTTTCTGGATGTGGTGAGAGAGGACATGCAGGTGTTTGGTGTGACAGAGCAAGATGCAGAGGGCAGGAAGAAATGAAAACAGATGATCCGCTGTGACCTCTAACAGGAGCAGCCGAAAGAAGTAGTAGTTATGGGAAGTCAGTGCTACTATTACGAGTTTTCAGCCTCCTGCTTTTTTGTGAAACACTTAGATATTTGAATATTATTTGAGGTGCTTTCTCATCCCTTTTCAGAACGTTGAGTATTTCCTAGTTGCTGTGGTCTTTGATTCGTTTGCCTACTTGCTTTCAGGCTGACGTGTAGCTATTCTCTGTTGGTTTGAGACTTGATTCTCCTCTCTGTTCATTTAAAAGTTAGTAGGAAAGTTTGTATAAATTGCGATTAACAAGTGGTACTTGGACCAGGCCTCAAAGTAAATGCTTAAAATGCAGCATTGTGTTCTTTGGCAAACCTGTATACATATATATAGATCACTTTATAGAATGTAATGCCCTCTTTGGTATTTACTTGGCTAGTTGTATGATCCAGTTTGACGGACCGCAGCACTTCCTTACAATCACTTAAGGGCATGTCCTCCATGAGGTACCCTGTCTGCCTTAAAGCACTCTCCCTCTTTTCCATTTCCTGACTATTTAGAGGAGATCCCTGCCTTACGTAACAAGCTCAGAATGGTCCTGTGTAACCTCCAGTGCATCCACAACTAATACTAACCTGAACCCTCACTTGAGACCTAAACTTCCACTGAAACATAAACAGGACTCATTTTTAGGGTAGCTGTGATTCATAGAGAATACGTCTAAGGGGAGTGTTTTCCATAAAATAGGTAAAGCAAAGTAACTCTCTGACCTTTTAAGTGTAACCTGAATGACTGTATGGCAAACATAAGATGTTAAGTTGTCTATCTCGCCTTCATTCTTGCTGGATGGGTTCGGAGCCGACCTCGGCTCCGACTCGGCCACTCTAAAAGCTCGAGAGTTGGTTCCACCGGCTCGAGGCTCCCCTTATGTCCCACAATGCTAGGCGAGAGTTACCTCAGATCTCGTTTGCCGCTACAGCTTCGAGGTTGGTTTTTCTACCGGTTCCTGGTGAGTACTATTTTCTTGTGAAAATTAGTCTTTAAAAACTCCTTTAATTTAATATTTTTACTTAGTTAGTGTAGGTTAGAAATCTTTTATTCCCTACCCCAAAAAAATTCCGTTTCTTTCCCCAAGAACCTTTGGTTCTTCCCTTGGGCCTATAGGCCTTTCCTTCCCTAGTGGAGTGTGTGTGTTTATTGTAGTTTAAATTACTAGTATTACTATTTTTATTGTATTAACCTGACAGGGTATAACTAGTGTGTTTGTGTGCGTGTTTGTGTACACCTGTTCAGACAAAATGTCTAAAGAAGCAAAGGTCTCCGGATTCAAGAAGTGTGATGCGTGCTGTCAGAAGATGTCTCTGACAGACGCTCACACTTCTTGTGTCTATTGTCTGGGGCCTTTGCACCTGCAGGACTCCTGTGCTGTGTGCCATGGCTTCAGCCCCAGGGTCCTGCAGGAAAGAAAGAATAAATTAATTCTTAGAGGCTTACTCAAGCCAGAGGATTCCCTGTCTGTTTCTACAGGGAAGCCCTCTAAGGCATCTAGGTCTTCGGCTCCGGCAACTGAGCCGAGACCTAAGGTTTCTCAACCTTTGCCTTCATCGGCTCCGGCTGGAGCCGATAAGTCTCAGTCCACAGTTTCTGTGGCCCCCTCGGCTCCGGCCGGAGCCGAGGTTATAGAAGTTCCCGTGTCGGCTCCGACCAGACCTTCGGAGCCGACAACTAGGAAGAGGTCCAGGTCACCATCTCTTGGCTCCGTTCATTCGGCTCCAGGATCTCCCCTGCTGTCTGAACGGAGCCAAAGGTCTCACTCCTCTAGGTCATCGAGGCTGTCGGATCATGACCTTCAGAGGGTAGTGAGTCGACTACTTAAGTCCGAGGCACTGGCCCAGATGCTTCAGAGCCCGGCTCATCAGTCGATGCCTGCCCCGGTCCATCAACATATTCCTCCTTCGACTCTCTTGAGTTCGGAGCCGGGTCGTGTCGGAACCGAGACTGTGGTTACGTCGGAGCCGATACAATTGTCTTCGGCTCCGTCGTCGGCTCCGTTTTCTTCTTTGGAAGAATCTCGGCGCCGGACTTCCCTCGCCGGCTCCGAGGGGGTGAGTGGCATCGGACCCTTGTCCGACCCCTCTCCTCTCGGGCTTGGCGCTGGTGAGTTCGGCTCCGACATCGACCTCGGAGCCATCACTGTCGGTGCCGAGGGGGGTTCTTAGCTTCTCGGAGCGGGGACCTCTGGCTCTGCCTGACAGGGGTGCATTCGAGGTCATGCGGAGTGTGTTAGAGCCTGGCTCTACTCCACAGTCGGCTCCGTCCGCCCCTCCCTCTATGGTGCCTCAGGCTAAGTCGACTCACTCCCTCATCCCGGACCGCAGAGAGCCAGCTCCCCAGGAGCCCCTGTGGGATTTCATCCTCTTCCGAGGCCTCTCCTGATTTGGCAGAAGAGCCCCTCGGAAGAGGAAGTGTAAGAGGAAACACATTGACTCACCTGAGTCCATCACGTCAGACACAGATTTGGATGATTCTGAGGGTTCCCCGTTCCCCTTCTGAAGATGTCTCATTTGCAGACATTCTGGAGATCCTGAAACAGAGGGAAATTGGCCAGCCCTCAACCCTTCGGAGGACGAATCTGTGTATCTTGAGGCGTTTGGCTCTCGTCCTTCCACCTCCTGGGTGTCCCCCTTGACCCCCTCATGCAGGTGGTTGCTAAGAAGGCATGGACGGCTCCTGATTCAGTGGACCCCACTCCCAGGAGACCCTCTAAGTTCATAACAGCTCCAGCAGACAAACAATTTTTAACAAAAGGAGTTTCTGTGGATGCTATGGTGGTAGCTGCTGCCACAAAGAAGGAACTAGCTGATCCTTCAGTACCTGTCCATCCACCTAACAAGGAATCTAGGTCCATGGATAGGTGCGGAAGCGGATGTTCTCCTCAGCGACATTTACCATGCGTTCGCTGAACTACCTGTGCCATTTTACTCGTCTTCAAAGGGACTTGATCAAGGAAGCGAGTGAAATGTTAAAGGATCCTACAGCTGCGGGTTTCCAAGACAAGATGAACACGCAGCTGGCTACCCTTAATTCCATATCCAACTCCTCCATGCGCCTCCTTTCTTACGCGGCTGATGGGAGCGAGCAGAGCCGCAGGGACAGGTGTGGCCTTACGTAGGCACGCCTGGATGCGGCTATGCAATTTTGCGGACCCTTTCAAGACGTCTTTCACGAACTCCCCTTTTGATGGATCATCTCTCTTTGGTCCTCAAGTGAAAGGAACCCTGACTAGGTGCGAGACTGATGGCAAGACCCTTTCTGCCATCGGTGTCCGTTTTTCGACTCCTTCCAGGCCTTACCCCAAAGGCCAGAAGGGTGGAAAGATGTGGTTCCGTAAACAATCTCAAGGGACTTCGCCTGATGCACAGAGTCGTTTTCCTACCAGAGGCAGAGGTGGGAATAACAATGGTAGACGTCGCCCTAGGGGCAGGGGGTCCAGAACCAGGGCAATCGGGAAGCCTTCCTGACAAGCCCTTTCAGCATCCCTGAGGTGTTGCCCGACTGCCCATCTTCGGAGGCAGTCGGGGAAGATTGTCACTGTACCCAGAAGCCTGGCTATCCCTGACTCAAGACAAATGGGTACAGTCCATCATTTCGAAGGCTATTCTATCCCCTTTCTTCGCTTTCCAAATCAGTCAAAAATCCCTTCCAGATGTTCCACCCTCAAAGGGATCTAGCAGTTTTGGAAATTTCAAAACTGCTTGCAAAAGAGCAATTCAGCCAGTGCCAGCAGACCAACAAGGATCCGAATCTACTCAAGGTTCTTTTAGTTCCAAAGAAAACAGGGGACTGGAGACCGATATTGGATCTCAGTGTCTTGAACAAATCAGTCAAGAAAACAAGATTTCGGATGGTCACGCTGCAATCCATCCTTCCCCTTTTGGGCAAAGGAAACTGGATGTGCTCTATAGACCTTCGATGCGTGCTATCACATAAAAATGAACAGACGCTCCAGAAGATTCCTCCGCTTCAGGCTGGGAACCAGTCATTTTCAGTTCAGGGCCCTGCCCTTTGGTCTCACCACTGCCCCCGGGTGTTTACCAAATGCATGGCAGTGGTAGCTTCTCACCTGAGGCGACAAGGATTCCAGGTGTTTCCATATTTGGACGACTGGCTCCTCACAGCTCCCACCAAGCATCTCCTTCTGATGGCCAGAGATTATACTTTTCGCGTTTGTCAAAACTGGGTATTTCAATAAATTGCGAAAAGTCTGTTTTGTCGCCTTGTCGCACTATTACCTACATAGGCGCAAATCTAGATACGATAAACATGTCTGCAAGGCTAACACATCAAAGGATATCAGACATTCACAAATTGGTATCACTCCTTCTCAACAACAACAGAATCAAAGCCAGGTTAGTTCTAAAGGTGTTGGGAATTATGGCAGCGCCATACCTCTCCTTCCATTAGCCAGATACCACATGCGGATCCTTCAGTGGATGCTTTTTACTCAATGGTCATACCAGGAACTTCCAATGTCTCACACCATTGTGATCACGCAGGCGTGCAGAAAGCATCTCATGTGGTGGATGTCTTTCCCGGATCTTGTGTCGGGAAGACCTTTTGTTCCACCTCCTGGGGTTGCTACACTGACAACGGATGCCTCCTGATCGGGTGGGGGCATTATCAGGGCAGGACAGTCCAGGGCACATGGCAACCAAACGAATGCCACTTGCACATAAATGTTCTGGAGATGAGAGCAGTGCTTTTAGCGTTGCAAGCCCTTCAAGACTCTCTTCCCTTGGGAACAATTGCAATCCAGACAGACAATATGTCTGTAGTGTGGTACATGAACAAACAAGGCGGAACCAGATCATACCCCTGTGTCGAGAAGCACTCAGACTGTGGCAATGGGCGATTTCTTTTCAGCGTTTTCTGATAGCAACGCACATCCCGGAAGTCCAATCATATTATGGACAAGTTGAGCAGAGCTATTCTCATGCCTCACGAGTGGTCTCTGAAAGACTCTGTAGTGAGAGAAATTTTTCTCAAGTGGGGTCAGCCTTCCTGCGTTCTTTTTGCTACTCCCCAAAACAGCAAGTGCAGAGAATATTTCACTCTATTCCCTTTACCAGGCCTACCCAGCAGTGACGCTCTTGTCCAAGTTTGGCCCGGGACTTCTTTATGCATTTCCTCCTTCCCACTAATCTCTCAAGTGATACAGAAAGCTATCGCTCAGAAGGCCTCATTGATCCTCATTGCTCCTTACTGGCCTCGACAGGTGTGGTTCCCCTTTCTACATCAATTTCTATTGGGCGACCGTGGCATCTGGACCTAGTTCCAGATCTTTTGATCCATCAGTCGGGTCAGTTACATCGCTCCCTCCCCTCTCTGAACCTCACGGCTTGGTTCCTCCAGTTCCAACCTTAGCCAGGCTTCCTCAATTATCTCACTCTGTTCGAGATATATTGATAGCTTCCCATAAATCTTCCACTCGAAAGATTTATTTGAGTAAGTGGAAACGCTTCTCATATTGGGCACAAGGAAAGGACATAGATCCTTTCACCGCTTCCATCCAACTAGTCCTTGATTTTCTAGCTGAACTCTTCCATGCAGGTTCATCTCCTCTACACTTAAAGTTCAATTGGCAGCTATTTCTAATTTTCATGTGGGTATTTCTGAATCTGCCCTAATGTCCCACAAACTCTGCAAAGCCTTTTTGAAAGGAGTTTTCTTCTCAGACCTCCTATAAGAAATCCTCCTTCTCCTTGGGACCTAAATTTAGTTCTTGCTTCTTTGATTCTTCCCCTTCGAACCTGCAGCTTCCTGTTCCTTAAAATTGTTATCATGGAAAACTCTTTTCTGGTAGCTATTACATCAGCTAGAAGAGTTTCAGAGCTTCAAGCACTCAGTTGTCGTCCTCCTTATCTTTTGTTTCATAAGGACAGAGTATCTTCTGAACTAACCCGTCCTTTTTGCCTAAGGTGGTCTCGACATCAAATCTAAACCAAAGCATTGATCTCCCTGTCTTTTTTCCAGAGTATTCCAATAGGTCTGAACAAAAATTACACTGCCTGGATGTTCATCGTCAATTGAGGTACTACTTGGATAGAACAAAACAATTCAGAAAATCTGATCAGCTGTCTGTCTCCTATGCGGAAAGCAGAAAGGGACTTTCAGTTTCAAAGGTATCATTATCCAGATGGCTAACATCTTTGATTTCCCTGGTATATGAGATTAGACAACAAAAATTGCCTAATAAACCTAAAGCCCATTCCACCAGAGCTTTGGCTACTTCTTTAGCCTTCCAAGACAGACTGCCTATTGACACCATTTGTGCAGCGGCTACTTGGGCTACTCCTCACACTTTTATTTCTCATTATAAGTTGGATTTAGCTTCTAGGCATAGAGCTAATTTTGGTTCCACTGTTCTCAGGAGTCTGTTCCGTTAGGCCACCCGGGACAAGGTGCTAGGGACGCGGTCCCATCCAGCAAGAATGAAGGCGAGATAGACAACTTAACATATAGAAGTTATGTTCTTACCATAACGTTCCATGTTAGTTGTCTTCTCGCCTTCTTCTTGCGTCCCACCCTCCTTCCCCCTGGCCTGGACAGACCTAGAGGAGTTGTGATCGTGACCTCTCTTTCTACCACCTCTTTCTTAGGCATATGCTGTTGTGCATATTTCCTGGATCAGGATGTAGGTCACCCTTCTTTCTTCCTGTTGTTAGAGGTGGACTCTGTTTTAGAGTTAGTCTGTTACTATTATAAGCTGGGGTTAGCTTACAAACGAGATCTGAGGTAACTCTCGCCTAGCATTGTGGGATATAAGGGGAGCCTCGAGCCGGTGGAACCAACTCTCGAGCTTTTAGAGTGGCCGAGTCGGAGCCGAGGTCGGCTCCGAACCCATCCAGCAAGAAGAAGGCGAGAAGAAGACAACTAACATGGAACGTTATGGTAAGAACATAACTTCTATTTCACTCCTGGCCTGACCCCCTCTAGCCCTTATGGAAAGGGACCAAACAAGTTTAGGGTCTGGTATTTCATGTCTTGGTAAATGGGTGGGATTGTTGGCTAGGTAACAAATGATCCTGTAGTATAAATCTGTGAACCAGAGTTGAACTGTTTGGAGCCATTATTTCACGTGTATTCAGTGAACATAAGGGACAAGTGTAGTCTGTCCTAAGCACCTAAACACAGAGCGAAACTAATCTTGGATATAAGCGAGGAAAAGGTGAAGCACTAGGGTTTTCAGTTTACATAGATTAACACAATTCCCACACCGGGGAGATCAGTTGCTTGCAGTACAGTGCAGTGTAAGGGGTGGGGGAGGTGCTGCACTCCAGTGTGTGCCATCCTTCGGATGAGACATTAAACCTAGGTTTCATCTGCGTGAGTTGGTGATGGGTCATGTGGATGTAAAAGATCCCATGTTATCTATCGAAAAAGAGTAGGGGAAATTCCCCGACCCCCTGACTAAATTTATCCTTGTAGTATAAGTTATCACCTAGGTCTCTCCTGAAAAGAGGCTACTAGCCTCGTGGACTAACCCAGTCAACTAACAAAAGTAAATAAATATAGCAGTTTTAATAGTTACCAAAGTTTCTATTTAGCTCTTCATTCAGAAAGCACTGCTATATCTGAGTCAGGTCAACACTAAGGACTCCGCTGAGAGCAGTACAGGAGTGAGCTGATTTAAACAAAACCAGATGATTAGCCTAAAGTAATGCCTGGAACTCAGGAAGATCAAGGGTAAAAGGACTGTAAAGTACGACAAGAAGAGGACTGGGCCCAAAACTGAACCTTGAGATACTCCAGGCAAGGAAAAGGATGGAGTACACTAGGACTCTAGTTTTAAAATAAAGGTAACTCGTACGAAAGCTGATTCTTCAAAACTGTTCAACTGTCTAGATGAGATGTTTCAGATTGAATTAAAGGCTTTGGAGAGACTAATGAAAACTTCCATAAAAACTATTGCCTTCCTTTACTGATGCCTTCCTTCATCATTTCCTCACTTTTCAATACTTTAGTATGGCATTATTTAATAAACATGGTAAGAGTGCTTTCTTAAGTCCATAACACGTATTTACTTATGTGTAAGCATACTCTCTGAAGTCTACTACAAGTATATGTATGCATGGTTGTTTGAGTGTATGAATAACTGTGTCTTTTTAATAAAATGCTGTTCACTAAATGCAGAACGATGTGAACATACATGGGAAGAGAAAACAAAATTCATCTGGGGAAAAGTTTTGTCCGCTTGAATAGTTATATTAATAAGGGAAGATGTCTGTTAAATCAAGATGTCACTGTACACGAACATTGCCGAAAAATGCAGCTCCATTTTTCTAATTAAACAAAAGTGTGTCATACATGAACAAAACAATTTTCTTTATCAAGATTTAAGATATTTCTCAAAATTCTCTTTTTTATCTTTTTTTTTTTTTGAGTATTACAGAAAAAAACATAAACTCAAAACTTTAGTCTACTAACAACATGCCCCTTATTTCAGATTTGCACATTCCTGATTACTCCCCCCCCCCCCCCAAGCAATTCTATTTTATTTAATGCTCAATGTTCAGAGTAACGTAAACTCAGGACATTAAGTGATCTTGTAAAAGCTTGTCCCCAATTAACAACCCTCATAACTCCAATCACCAGACATCACAACTGCATCCGTGTTTTAACAAATAAACTAATATCTGCTCTCTGTAAACTTGTGCTGCATCTTCTTAGCTACCATGCATGTTTTGTTGGTACAGAATAAGCCACTGATTACCCACTGTGAAATGTGCATTGATTTGGAGATGGATCAGGGCGTCAAGTTTTTAATGAGGCGTATTATGAAGAAATGCGTCGTCAGAGCTGCTGAGGTGTTGCTTAATCCCAACAAATGCAAACTTTGCAATGGTCTGCTGTATTTGTAAATGAAAGCTGTAAGTACTTGTTAACACTAAATATGTTATAAGATGTTCATCTGCAGCACTTGCAGGACCGATGCTTGCAGCATAAGTACTGAAGGACAGATGCAACTTTCCCAAGTTGTTAAATTTCCCACCCTGACCAAAACTGTACTCCTCTGAATTGCCCTTCTTCACTTCTGTACCAAGCGAAGGTTTAGTAAAATATTCTTTTTCTTTCGGCAGTTCCTGTTAGGGTTCACCAAGTAAAAAGAGTAGGATCTGATAAAAACAAAAGACCAACAGACGTGGAAAGGAGAAAGAGTATGTGCACTAAGAATAAAATCTAACAAATCTAGTTTTTGATAAACACTCATCACTTTCATGTAGTGCATGCAGCACTGCAAGTATTCTCTAAAATTAATGAGTTTGCCACCACAGAGCAATGGCATGTGCTGAAATGCTTTAAAAACTGTGGAGTCTTCCCTCTGCCACTGTTTTTTTCTTTTTGTATGACAGTCAATTATCTAGTTTTTAAAGGCACTGTTTCCTCACTATGATGGCAGTGCAAAGTGTATTATGGCTTTCAAATCCATAAAAATGTGTGCACTTTTGTCTTCTGCAAATGGTAATAAGTAGAGCAGACAATTCTTTGTACTGCATAGAACTTTAAGATCAGGTGTCCAATCATAACCAGATTACTGTGTTCTTGATATCCATGAATCGAGCACAGAGTAAGTTGGTTGTGAGCAGAGAACCATTTGTAATCCTGTACATATGAGAATGAAAGTCATTGTCTTCACTGTAGTATTTTCTAGAACAGACTTTTTGTAGCCAATTCTAATGGATTGCTGCTTCACAGGAACATATCTTTGATCAAAAAAGTCCCTAAGGAAGAACATGACCTAGAAGCAATGTCTGGGTTGTGTTTACAGCTGACACATATAAATGGCTTCTTCACAGGGAAATACCTTTGATCAAAAAAGCCGCGAAAAAGAAGAACGTGACCTAGAAACAATGTCTAGCTTGAACAACTCTGTGAAAGTATCAGTAGTAGACCCGGAGACAACTGCATAAATGTCGTCAATGGATGCATTATGGAAAAAATGTTAAGATTCAGACTGCTCTGGCTGAATGCACTTTAGACTTATTTGGCAGTTCGTATTATTATACCAAATAGAGCAACTAAGTAGATACATAAAAACCACCAAACAGATATTTCATAATGGCTTTTCTACTTTATCTTCCCTTGGCAAGTGATGTGCATTGATAGTAATCTTTACGTGTAGGCTTTGTCTGGAATGCATAGTTCTGCAGCTGCCTGTGGATATCCATGTACTGGAGAAGCCACTGCCTCCCCTTCTTAGTATGATTGGAATAACATACCAGAAGATGAGCTGGCAGATGAAGATAAGTTTCTTGGGTAATCTTAGAAGTAAAGAAGGGGTTGTTGCATAATAAACTGTATTCACTGGAAAATTTAGTATAGAAACTGCACTGACTGAACTGGTAGTTCTGAGATTCTTCATGGTAGAGTAACTGCTACCAGCAGCAATGTCTACCTGGAAAAGAACTTTAGATCTAATTAAGGAGCTGTCTCAAATGGAAGCTCAGCTTCTCCCACATGAAATTTAAAATGTGATGACTCAGGAAAATGATTTCTGTGAGTCACAGACCTCTCAAATGGTGTCACTGAAAACCTGCATTCAGCAGTATGACTTTGCCCTTTCCCTACTGTTCTGAGTTGGTGGGTTTAGTATACAAATGTTGAATATTTCATGAACCATACCAGAGCCTTTGAACTTCTCCCGTTCGATTCTTGGCATGGCTTGGGAGTGCCTTCTGTATGGAGTCTGCATGTCCTCCCCGCGGTTGGGTAGCGTTTGAAAGACATGCGTGCATAAATGGGCATGCCTTCGTTGAAGGTTGGGCGTCAAGCTGGCACCTCGGCGTTTCGTAAAAATCTACTGCCAATCATTAGCGGACTGGAGTTCCGCTGTGGCGACCCCTTACAGGGAAAAAGCCGAAAAGACAAACAACAAACTAGAGCCTTTGAACTTGCAGAAATTACCTTTTGTAGATTCAGCAAGTGTCCAATGAAATAAATCTCCCATGGCAGCACTGGGTTATACAAAGGCAGGCTTAAGAAACTTTTCTGTATGAAAGCCTTTTCACACTTTAAGTGATTTGCTATCCTAGCATGCATGGAAACTGCTAATAGTAGACAAAGCTTAAAGAAGGAATTACCAAACCTGCCTAAATATAGTAACTCTTGAAACACCCATGGCGAAGTCGGTTCCAAATTTTGGTTGTGTGCCCAAACTGAAAAATGTTTCCATCTCTTGTAGTTCAGTGCCCAAACCAATTTATAACTCATGCTTTCGGCATCTTTCTGTATAATCTGGCTAATAGATAGAAAGATGCAAAGTAGATAGCAAAATGTAATCTGCCTTAGTAGTTTAAGACCACAAGCATTGTCATCCCCTTCTCTACTCTGACCTGAGGCTAGCTGTGTAAGCGGCTGATTGCTTTTGTTGTAATGAGCTCCTCGGTCTCGTGGTTCTCCCTGTATCTGTTTCACGAGCTGATGACCGCTACCCCCCTCCCCCACAACACGTGGATGGAGGTTTTATATTTCCTCTTACTTTACACGCTCCATTTTTAAATTTCCCTGGACTGTATAGTGCTGCGTGTACTTGGCGCCTCATCCTAGTGTGCTCACCAGGTACTCTACCACACTTTCATTATTGAAAACCTTACTAAAGTACACACTCTTTTTTTTTTTTTCTTTTGAAACTGTTCTGTTGCATTGATAAGGCATTAATCTGTTTTATCTGACCAGCATAAGGTTGTAGCATGTATGTTTGGTTGGTTGTAAATTGTTGTACCGACCTGGTTTTGCCAGTGCATAGCCACTTCTGTAATTCCCTTAAGTGCTGCTGTGGGTTCCATCTCATTGAATAGAGCTTACATGCTTTTTAACTCAATTTATTAAGTTGTATGACTTAAGGGAATATTGTATACCTGGGTCAGCATATCTATATGTTTCGACTACCTCAGTGTCTTACTGGTGGAAACATCGCAATTATATGTATTGTCGCCGAGTGGCACTACACTTATACTTGATTTGTGCTATATTTTGTGTCTGCTCTATTGCATTTTGTTCACTACCCCTACCTAGAGTGTAGGTCTCACTATCTGTGTCAATCTTACCAAGTGCGGTCACAATTGTTTGTTGTACTTACAGACTGTCTGCTGTTGCATTTATAGTTATTACATAACTGGATGCTAGATAATATTGCTGTTAAGTCATATATGTGCTAACAGCTCTTTAATCAGTGCAAACAAATTTGTTTGATTTCTGGTGTAACTGCATATAGTACTACAAAAAATATAATAGTGTTTTATTAGCAGGTGTATGCGTCAGCTTGCATTCACTTTTTATTTAGGTACTTTGACTATATCTGCTGGTGCTTTTGTAAGCGTGTTTGGACAACTTGTTGTACTTGTATAAGGATGTATTTATGACCTGTTTTGTTAATTGCCACTCTAACCTTCCTCCTAACTCACTCTCCTTAATCTAATTTTCTCATTGTGTTCAGTACAGCTCTAACTAGCAAGAGGTATCCTTCTATCCGAACAAAGCATCTGAACTTGCCGATCAACATACAGCAACTGGCTTCTACAAACCTCTTTTAATAACTAAAGGTGTATTTTGTTAGTCATTTACAGTTTGTTTGTTTTTTTAACGTAGGAGTGTGTTTACCAGTCGGGCGTCATACCTACAGTCCCCCACCCATTCATCTCTTGTAGCTCTGTGCCCTAACCAATTTATAACTCATCCTTTCGGCATCTTTCTATATAATCTGGCTAGTAGATAGAAAAATGCAAAGTAGATAGCAAAATGTAGTCTGCCTTAGTAGTTTAAAACAACAAGCATTGTCATCTCCTTCTCTACACTGACCTTGAGGCTAGGTGTGTAGGTGGCTGATTGTTTTTATTGTTGTAGTGAGCTCTTTGTTGTTGTAGTGAACTCTTAGGTCTCATGGTTCTACCCGCTGTGTTTGCCCTCCACTCCAGGCTCACTGTGCTCCCCTACTGTACCCCCATTCCCACCCACCCCCACTTTCATTACTTTTATACTTCCAGTTACTCCACCCCCTCTATTCCTTAGCTAATCACACAGCTCATATCATAAACAGCCCTCATTCCTCTCCACCTAGTTTAACACCCTTGCATAATATATCTCCTCTATCTCTTACACCAAGAACAACTAACTCCATACCTAAACCTGTTATGAATCACAGACTAAAACTCTCACTTACCCTTCTAGGCCTTACAGCTTTATTACTGTTATCGCAATCCATCCCTGACACCCAATTGAATACAACACCTCAAACATCTGCTACACTTGCTACACCGTTACAAACTTCTCTTTATAGCTACTCCAACATCTCACCATCTCTACTAGTAAGCAGCACCCTACATCTAACTAATCCCCTATTTCCCCACAAATACTGAAATAAACGTAACCTTTTAAAAGGTATCTGTGGAAAGTATTGGAAGACTTCCAACTTCAAACAGTACTACATGATCTCCTTGCTTTATCTCAATGTGGCGATATTCATCCCAGCCCTGGCCCAACTAAACTGCCAAGTAACACTCAATCCTCTAAAATCCAGGATCTGTTTCTCTTAGCAATTAGTGTACATAGCTTTTGTAACAAAATTACTGAATTCCAATCCTGGCTGTCACCATTCTCCAGATATAGTAGCTATAACAGAAACCTGGCTAAAAACACATTTATCAGACACTGAAATCCCCCCCCCCTGGATACAACATTCTACATAACAACAGACCCCATAGAAAAGGTGGAGGTGTAAGCTTAATTTATTAAACCTCATTAACTATGTCATTCCATCCCTACCTGTCCCTACTTTCAGTAACCTTGAGATTCTAATCTCATCTCTTCATCTAAATCTCAACAAACAACTCTCTATTGCTGTTATTCATATTCTTCCAGGTCAAAACATCTCCTATCTAGAAAATTTCTTATGCTGGATAAATGAAAATATATCCCAGGAAACTATTAATGTTCTGTAGTCCTATCTCACCTTCCTTCTTACACATGGGTTCAGAGCTGATCCTCTGCTCCAACTCTGCCTATTACAAAGCTCAAAGTTTTCTAGTTGGCTCGTGGCTAGGTAGGTATCCCATGGTGCATCAGTACAATCCCCAGATCTTGTTTGCTGCGTCTACGAGCTCAGATGTGCTTCTTGCTTGGCCTTGGCTAAGTTTAACACTTTATTCTATTTTTACTATATTTCAGCTTAACTTTACAATTTATATAGCTGTTGATAGTGTTTCATAGTATTACGAGTAGTTTCAGACTTGCTGAAGTGTTTTTTTTTTTTTTTTTTTTTTTTACTTTAGATTGCTTATTGTTGAAAACTCGTTGGCCTTGTTGTTCACATTGGTATCCTGTGTGCCAGACTTTTTCTATTTATTGTGCGCTTTTGCGCTTATTTGATATTTGCAGTGTTTATTATTGTAGAGCATTTGGAATTTAAATAGTTATTACTTTGATAGTTATTGCTTCCAGTTAAGGTGCGTGTTTGCGCTCAATTTACCTTGTTTTTCATGTGCAGTGTTGATTAATATTTAGACTATTGCCTTCTTAGATATTTATCTGCAATATTTAGCTATTCATTTGGCGTAAAGGGTCTTTTGATATTTTCGACCCTTTTGTTCTATGACTTAGTGTTTGAGCGTAGATTTCACTGAGACACTTTGGTCATTTACATAGTCCATTATTAGTGTGCTGTCTAGTTAGTAGTTTCTGACCTTCTAGTCTTTCTCTCTACCTGGGTCCGTTTAAGTTAGAGGACCTAGTTCTCTGCCTTTTTTCTTTTTCCAGGCTAGGCCCCTTTCAGTTAGAGGACCTAGTCCTCGCTGTGTTTGTGTGGTGTTTTTTCTGTTTCTCTGGTTAGCATGTCTAAAGAGGCAAAAGACTATAAACCCTCGGGGTTTAAAAATGTGTGAAATGCTCCCAGAAAATGTAAATTACGGATGGCCATAGTAATTGTGTGTGTGTATTGCCTCGGAGCCATCCATCTGCAGGAAACCTGCTTGTTTTGCCATTCCTTCACCTCCATAGTTCTACAGGAGTGGAAGAACAAGCTAATTTTGAAAGGTGGTCTCAAGCCTACATTCGAGGAAGTCTTGGCCAGTTTGTCATCTTCCTCAAAATCTTACTCATCCAAAAAAGACAATGCTAAATCTACCAAGAGGCATTCCCCAGCGCCATCCGGTGCTTTGGAACCACCTCCTAAAATTTCTAAACCAGACAAGACTTCTACCGCTTCGGCTCCACTGATCTCAGAGCCGATCAAGGTTGTTGATACTGTGACTTCAGTTTCGGCTGCATGCTGGTCCAGAGATCCCTTGCCGGTTTCCCCAACTTTAAGGTCCCCTATCTTGTAGAGGTCCAGATCTCCCACACTGTCTTCCAGATCTTCCAGGAGCCTATCAGAAGAGGATGTGGAGAGAGTAGTGCTGCGACTCCTGAAGTCGTCTGCCTTGCCAAAAATGCTGTTGGCTTCGACCCAGTCAGTCCCGAAGCCACTTGAGTCCGTTCCCCCTGTTGTGTTTCCTCCTCTGAGCCGTTCTGGGCTTTCGGAGCCGGAGTGTTCAGTACTGCTGGTTGTAGAAACCTCTGTTCCAGCTCCCCCCAAGCCTGTCTCGGAGCAGAGTTCTGCTCCGACACCTTTGGTGCCTCCCGTGGTGTCTAGGAGCCGAAGTTCCCCAGTCGGCCCTGACAGGAACACTTGGACCCAGCCCTCCTCGATTCAGAGTCTCCCTCTCGGTGCGTCGGCTAGGGTGAGCTCAGATCCTACATCTATCTCGGAGCCAGTGACTCTGTAGCAGATGACTTTCTCTGTCTCCTTGGAGCCGAGGAGGTCCTCGGAGCCAGAGAGGTCTGCCTTCGAAATGATGCGGAGTGTGTTGTTCCACTCATCAGCTCCACCCAGGTGTACCGACACTCTTCTCCCTCAGGCACTGACCTCCATCTCAGCACCTACTCTCTCTCTCTCGGCAGAAGAAACCCGCAGCCTCAGGAGCCCCCCCAGTTCGTGGCCCACACTCTTCTGAGACCTCCCCAGAATATCCTTCTGAGGAGCCCCCTCAGAAGAGGACATGCAAGAGGAAGCATGTAGACTCCCAGGATGAGTCTCTTACCTCCGACACCGACCTCGATGAGCCAGAAGGGTCCCCCAAGTCATCCTGTAATGAAGTCTCCTATGTAGACATCTTGGAGATCCTTAAGCAGAGGTGCGGCTGGCCCACTCTTACCCCTTCTGATGAGGAGTCTGTATCTGAAGGCTTTCGGGTCTCAACCTTCAGCCTCTTGGGTGTCTCCACCTTTCGAAGACCTTGTTAGTCGGAAGGTGTGGGAGACTCCTGATGCCATGGAGCCAGTTCCCAAGAGACCCAATAAATTTGTCTGCTCCCAAAGAGAAGGAATTTTTATCCAAGGGTGTGCCTGTAGATGCCATGGTGGTGGCGGTGGCCACTAAGAAGGAACTAGCGGAGACTTCATCTGTCCATCCACAAGGAGTCCCGAACGATGGATAGATATGAGAAGCATATCTTTTCTTCAGTGGCATTCACACTCAGATCGCTGAACTACCCAACACATTTTGCAAGTCTTCAGAGATCTCCTTAAGGAGTTGGGAGAGACTCTACAAGGTACATCTATTGAAGGAGTCCCTGATAAGGTGTCTACTCAGTTGTCCACCGTGAATTCCATTGTTAACTCCTCCATGAGGCTGATTTCTTATGTAGCTGGGTTCAGGAGTTTCCCTTAGGAGGCACTCGTGGATGCGCTTGTGTAATTTTGCAGAGCCATTCTTCTACCTTACCAATTCCCCCTTTGACGGTCCTTCCTTGTTTGGACCCAAGTTAAGACACCCTCCCCAGGTGCGAGCAAGAAGGGAAAATGCTGTCTGCCATGGGAGTACATTTTACCATCCCCTCTAGACCATAACCCAAGGGTCAGAAAGGTGGTAAAATGTGGTTCAAGAAGTCCCAGAGGTTTTTCCCGGATGCACAGGGTGACTCCTCCTTCAGAAGCAGAGGAGGAGGAGGAGCAAATGGTAGACATTGCCCTAGAGGCAGGGGCGGACCACAAAACCAGGGAGGCTGTGATTCGTTCCTAGGCCGTCCCTATCAGCGCTCCTGATGTGGGGCCCAGTTGTGCTTCTCTGGAGCCAGTCGGGCGTCACATTTCTTTGTTTCCAGAATCCTGGCTAAGCATTACCAGAGACAAATGGGTACAAAGAATTATCACCAGAGGTTATTCCATACCCTTTTCTCTTTCACCTCACGTTCCCAAGAGGATCCCGGATGTTCCACCCAATCACAGGGATCAAGCAGCTGTAGAAGTTAACAAGTTGCTCGCCAACAGAGTCATTCAAACCGTCCACACAGACCAGGTAGGATTTGGAACTTACTCCAGATTCTTTTTAGTGCCAAAAGGTACAGGGGACTGGAGGCCCATCTTGGACCTCAGCAAACTAAACAAGTCCGTAAAGAAGGACAAGTTCCGGATGGTGACACTGCAGTCTATACTCCCTCTATTAGGGAAAGACACCTTGGATGTGCTCAATAGACCTCCAAGATGCGTACGGACATATAAAAATGGACAGAGCATCGAGGAGCCACCTACGCTTTCGGCTGGGACCCAGTCCCCTACCAGTTTTGTGCTCTGCCCTCTGGTCTCACCACAACCCCTAGGGTGTTCACTAAATGTATGGCAGTAGTGACGGCTCACCTGAGACTTCTAGGATTCCAAGTGTTTCCATACCTGGACGACTGGCTCCTGACCGCCTCCACCAGGCATCTACTCCTTCAAACCAGAGATTCCACTATCCAACTTTGTGCCCAGTTGGGGATTACTTTAAATTGGGAACAGTCTGCCTTCTCGCCCTCTCAATTTGTGACGTTTATAGGTGCAGAAATAGACACAGTCGCCATGTTAGCTCGTCTTCCTGCAGAAAGAGCAATGAACCTCATACAACAAGTTCTCCGTCTACTTCCCCTCCAAAAAGTCCAGGCAAAGACCGTGCTGAAACTCTTAGGGACCATGGCCTCCACCATATTGCTAGTCCCTCTTGCCAGATTACATATGCAAATTCTACAGTGGATTCTCTCATCCCAGTGGTCCTTTCAACAACTGCCTCTATCCCACCACATCATTTTAACAGTCTTACAAAAAGGACCTCCGTTGGTGGATCCAACCCAACCAACTAATAACAGGCACTCCATTCCTTCCTCGCCAACCTGTTGCTACTGTGACCACGGATGCCTCACAGATAGGGTGGGGGGCATTATCTAGGCAGGACTATCCAAGGCACATGGCAAGATCACTAGGCTCACCTGCATATCAGTGTCTTAGAGATGAGGGAGGTGCTTCTAGCGTTGCAAGCACTTCACAACCTTCTTCCTCTTGGGACAATAGCAATCCAATCAGACAGCATGTCGTTGGTATGGTATCTCAACAAACAAGGCGGAAACAGATCTTGCCCCCATTGTCGGGAGGCTGTTCCTGTTTCAAAATGGGCGACATCTTCCCAGCACTTTCTAGTGGCAACGCACATCCCAGGGACAACCAATGTTATAGCCGACAAACTTAGCCGGGCAATCTTGATGCCTCACGAGTGGCCTCTGAAACAGGAAATAGCGGAACAGATCTTCCGCAAATGGGGATAGCCATGCTGTGATCTTTTCGCCTATCCGATCAACTCCAAATGCAGCAGCTACTTTTCTCTTATCCCCTCCCCCGGGGGACTGGCTGAGACATGCACTTGTTCATGATTGGCCCCAGGGTCTCCTTTATGCTTTTCCCCCTTTCCTATCATATCCAAGGTGATTCAGAAAGTGAAACTGTTGGGAAGCAAATTGATTCCCATCACTCCTTACTGGCCTCGTCAGATTTTGTTCCCCTTTCTCAGGCCTCATCTGCTAGACGATCCATGGATTCTGGACCCAGTGCCAGCTCTCTTGACGCACATGTCAGGCTCTCTTCACCCCAGCCTCCACACCCTCAACTTGACAGCATGGCTGCTCCAGTTCCATCCCTAGTCAGGCTTCATGATTTTTCACCCGCTGTGACTCACATTCTCCCATCTTCTCATAAACCCTCCACTAGAAAGTTATACACTAGCAAATGGAGAAGGTTTTCTATCTGGGCTGAAGAAAGGAACGTTGACCCTTACACCGCATCTATTCCAGTGGTTTTAGAATTTTTGTCTGAACTTTTTCAGCAGGGATCTGCTGCTGCCACAATTAGGGTTCAGTTGGCAGCAATATCAGATTTTCATTTGGGTTAACGTGAGTCTAACCTGATGTCATAACACATTGTGTAAAACATTCCTTAAAGGTGCTACTTTGCTGAGACCTCCATTTCAGGAACCGGTAGCTTCCTGAGATCTAAACTTCGTCCTGTCCAAAATTACATCTCCACTCTTTGAACCTGCTCATTCGTGCCCGTTGAAGTTTCTGTCTTGGAAGACCTTGTTTCTAGTAGCCATCACATCTGCTAGATGAGTATCAGAATTGCAAGCACTGTCTATCAAGCCCCCTTTCCACAAAGATAGAGTATCTCTGTGCACAAATCCATCATTTATCCTTAGTGTGCTCTCATAATAACTTGAACCAAACTATAGAGCTTCGGTGTTCTTCCCTAATCATTCCAACGCAGCAGAATACAGATTTCATCAGTTGGATGTTCACAGACAATTACGGTTGTGTCTACACAGGACTAAGGGATTCAGGAAGTCAGACCAATTGTTTGTATCCTTCTTCAACTCCAGATTAGGTCTCCCGGTCTCCAAAGTGACCCTTTCGAATTGGATTTCGAGTTGTATCTCTTTCATTTATTCTTCCAATGGAAAGTCTTTACCGTTCAAGATTAAGGCTCATTCTACATGATCCCAGTCTACATCTGTAGCCTTTGTGCAGCTGCGATCTGGGCTACCCCTCACACTTTATTACTCCTTACAAATTGGACCTGACCTCTAGGGGTAGAGCCTCCTTTGGTTCCATGGTACTCAGGAGTATCTTTCCGTGAGCCACCCAAAAATAAGGTGCTAGGGACGCTGTTCCATGTGAAAGAATGAAGGCGAGATAGGACTACAGAACATAAAGCAGTCATGTACTCACCATAGCGTTCCATGTTTGTAGTCCATCTCGCCCTTCATTCTTACGAACCCACCCTCCTACCCCCGTCCTGGAAGGATCTGGAGACAGGATAATTTTTCCATAGCAGATGGAGACCTTTCATTATTATTGTTCTTTCTGGATAGCTTTAATTCTGTCTTTCTATAGTTTAGCAGCAAGCAAGATCTGAGGATTGTACTGGTACACCATGGGATACCTACCTAGCCATGAGCCAGCTAGAAGACTTTGAGCTTTGTAATAGGCCAAGTCGGAGCAGAGTATTTGCTCCGAACCCATGTGTAAGAATGAAGGGCGAGATGGATTACAAACATGGAAAGTTATGATGAGTACATAACTTCTTTTTTTAGGTGACACTAACATTAACTGGCAAAACCTAACCTCTAAAGCTCCTGCTACCAGCATTTATCTACATTAGTTTCACACAGCTAATCACAAAACCTACTTGTGCTTTACATACCCAAGCAGAATCTACACTACAGATTGGATTTTAGTATCTCACTCCCACTGTACTCCAACACTGACACCTTCCCTAACACGTTGAGTGATCACTTACCTGTCTTTACCCATAGAACTCAAATACAAATCCCAAAACCTCACTCGTACAGAACTTCCAGAAGTCTCGCCCACTTTGACCAAAACATATTTATCAATACCCTACAAGCTCAAAACTGGACCCCAATAAAAACTTTGCCTGTGGATGATGCTGTAGATTATTTCAATAAAGTATTTGTGACTTCTTTAAATAGCACCAAGCGAACTAAGCTTAATCATGCCTCCTGGTTAACAAAGCACACTAAACAAACTCTCCTCTCTAGAGACAGAGCATGGAAAGAATGGCAAAAATAAAGAACTCAAGCAAATGAACAAATTTACACAGCTTTGTAAAACGGAAAAAAAAAAACTAAGAAAACCATCCAGGAGTGGCTATAGGTCAACTGGTTCCCTAGGCAAAAGGGCTCCATGGCGCCCCCCACCACACCACCCAGTGCCCCCCATCCTGGTCTACCTACATCAAATAAACACTGGAAAAGCACCCCTGCTAGAGCGGCGCCCTAGGCGGCCGCCTAGTTGGCCTTTGCCTAAGGCCGGCTATGAAACCATCTCTACACAGCTATCCCCCCCCCCCCCAAAATCCCAAAGTCTATATCCTCCATCCTTGTCCAGGTAACATTCAAAATCCTTCACCTGCTCATAACAAAGACCCTCACCAGATTGCTCAAATGTTTAACACCCATTTCATTGACACCATAAAGAAACTAGTTATTGACTCATCTACTAAAAACAGTCCGAACTGTCAAAAAGCTGCACAAATGGACCATGCTTCCATCTCTATACACAATATGGTTACATCTGACACTACGCCAACCACTCCCCTCTGTACATTTCAACCAGTACCTACATCCTTAATACTTAAACTGTTAAACTAAAAGCCTGCTCACTCTCCCTGATGACTTGGCTCCTGAATACTTACAACTTGCAGCCAAAACAATAGCTTATCCTGTTAAGTATTCTAATTAACCGTTCAGTCTCTGAATGTTATGTCCCCCAGCTATGGAAAAAGTCTATCGTAACTCCTCTACATAATGGTGGAAATGCACATGATCTCGCAAAATTATCGGCCAATTTCCATACTCTCCCCACTTTCAAAAAATCTTAGAAAAGTGCATATACACCCAACTACTAAATCACCTTACATATAATAATCTGCTAGCTCCCACTCAACATGGATTTTGTCCTGGACATAGCACAACTACAGCTTTACACTCCTTCACTGATGCTGTTAATAAGGCGTTTGATGCTGGCCTGATAATGTCAGTACTACTATTGAACCTATCAAAGGCCTTTGACACAGTATCACACCCTAAGCTACTACAACAATTACAAAAACTAGGATGCTCCCCGAGCGTGTTAACTTGGTCCTACACCTGTATAAGTAATAGGCAACAATCTGTTAAATGGCAAAACCAACAATCGGAATACCTGATCAATAATACAGGAGTTCCACAAGGATCCATATTAGGACCACTACTTTTTAACATATTCATTTATGATCTTAATAAAGCCTCCCAACAATGTACACTCATCCAATATACTGACGATTCGGCTATCATTTCTTCTTCCAATAACTTCTCCAACCTCCAAAAGATCACACAAGATGCATTCAGTTCCATAGAAACATGGCTTAAATGATGTTCAATTAATGCTAAATCCCAAGAAAATTAAAGTTGTTGCTATTCACATCAAAACCTCCAGACGATTTTTTCACTGAACAACACAGAAATTGAACAGGTTACAGCCTCTAAACTTCTAGTAATTATTATTGATACCAAACTCTTTCGAACAACATATTCTCAGCACAATAAAAAAAATATATACTTCTTGGCAAACTATACTGACATAAACTTTACTTAGATAAATAAAAATACAACTAGCAACCACTTTACTTATCCCCTACTTCCTCTATGGCAGCTCCATTTTCACAAACCTCCATGCATCCCTCTGCAACAAACTACAATCCTGCTATTGTAAGATAGCTAAATTTGCCTCCAGCATGCCCAATCTGTCACACCATTGTAATGCCATTAGTAACCTGTCCTGGCTTGAATTCCAACACAATCTCTATTGCACTCTATTAACTCTCACCCATAAGCTAATTTTTAAACCAAGTAACTGCCCTGCACTTCAATCTGTCTTACATACGCACATAGCCCACCTAGAACTCTCCGGCCTACAAGTAAGCAACTTCAAAATGTTATTAAACCCAGCAAAAGTGCTGGGCCATCCCTATATTCCTATAACATTGCCAAGCTATGGAAAGCCCTTCCTTCCTTCTTAAATTACTCAGCTAGACTCCCCAAAAGCCTTAAAAATGGGTCTATATTAGATCAGCGAACGCTGATTGATCGACCTTATTTTAGCAAATGTTCAAAATATCGAAGCAACAGAAACACTAATTTTTTCCTAGGGAAAGAATTCGGTTGTCCGTTTCTGTTGCTTTGGTATTTTCAGTGATGTGGTGGAAAGTTACGGGTCTGATTCAGGTAAGTGTGCGATTGTGTGGATGTGAGTGTTAGGGTGGGTTAGTTGAGTTAGGGTTAGGGCTTGGGTTAGGTATGTGTGCGATTGTGTGGACATGAGGGTTGGGGCGGATTTAGGTGAGTTAGGGTTAGGGAGCGGGTGAGGTGAGTGTGCGATAGTGACTGACCTTAGGGTTAGGATTTGGGTTAAGGCAAGTGGATAGTTAGTGGTGTGTGCATAGTTTAGTGTAGGGTTAGTTGTCAGATTTTAGGTGTATGTGTGTGGATTTCTGTTTGGTGTGCTTGTGTTGTGTGCTTGTGTTTTGGATCAGCGATTTTTTTTTTTTTTTTTTTTTCCCCCCCTAGGAAAAAAATCGCTGATCTGACAGTTCGAGATTGATCGACCTTATGTAAGCGAAAGCTTACAATCAACATTCGCTTTTTTTAAGCGTTCACTGATCTAATGTAGACCCTTTAAAACTGCACTAAAAACCCACTATTTAAATAATCGCACCTGTACATGTGGAGTACAATGTAAGCCTCCTTAATCCTTCACATCTATTACTCTTTTCCCCTCTTTTAAACTTCTGTATACTAATCTCTTCCTCCTCTCTTCTACTAATGTTTTTTTTCCTATGTATAACAATTTTTAAATTTATATTGATGGTTATATTTATCTGTATGTAATGTATATAATTTTTATACTGTATAACATCTATGTGCATCTAAATTTTTACCTTGTATCAATACCCCCTGGCCTATGTAATTGTAAATATATCTCCTTACTAATTTTTATATCTTTGTTTAAAATTTTTTATTTTTCTTTTGTGGAGCTTTTCTCCCCAGGCCTCCACTGAAAATGGGATGTTCTTCATCTCACATTGCTGCAGTCCTTACACTTGGGTAGTCCGCTGTCCTCGGTCGGCCCGAATATCAAAGTATAAGGCTGACGTCGGTCAAGGCGCATTTGACTGACATCAGGACGTCAGGGTACAAATGCGCATGACCGACGTCATATCCTCAGTCTTTTTTG
>NC_056739.1:320897615-320930115 GCF_019279795.1 Protopterus annectens | reverse complement strand
TCCCTGCTGTTCTGGAAGTCGTAGATGATGTCTTCTTGGAATCCAGCCTTACCCCTGATACTTTGCTTCCATCTCCCAGGAAACCTGACAGGTACTATAGAGTACCTGACTCCCACAAATTCCTCTTTAAGAATCCTGCTACGAATCCAGAGACCATTCCCCAGGGACCTAAAGGCATTAAGGCTACTACAGCCAAAAATCCTTTCGGACAGGGATTCTAGGACTTTAGACAGATGGGGTAAGAAGGTATACACCTCTGGTACTCTTGCCATCAGGGCTTTAAATTGCCAGATGTCCTTCAAGGATGCATGTGCAGTCCTAACATATGGGTTGTCCTGCCTCAGGCAGCCCTTCGGTCGGCCGGATTCCAAAGTGTGGGTCTGGCCTTGGCTGATGTCGCACTTCACCCGATGTCATAGCTGCTGGGGTATAAAGGCATCAGCCGACGCCATTTTCCCCAGTCTTTCTTGCCGCGCGGTGCCCGAAGCAGAAGCTGTTCGCAAGTGCCGGTCGGTCAGATCCAGAGATCTCTACTACCGAAGACTTCTAAAAAAGCTAAGTACCCCATTGGGGACTCTTTCTTGCCTCAGCCGATGTCAGACAAAGTAAATAATTGTTTAACTTGTGGGAAACAAATACCTCATAAGGATTTCCACTCTTACTGCCTTCCTTGCTTAGGCCCAGACCACGACGTATCAGCTTGTCTAGCCTGTGCTTCCTTTAACCGACGGACGCTTAGACGTCGGTCAGAGTTTGCAGAAGAGTTTTTTGGTCCCGCTTTTGCATATAAAATGCCGTCGGAGACTCCGACTACACAATTAGCTAAAAAGGAAAAGGACCGACACTCGCGGCCCGCGGTTTCGGCTGAAACCATGGTTAGGCCAACCGCGAGTGTCTCGGTTTCGGCTGAAACCGAGTCCTCGGTTCTCCCTTCGGCCGAAAGCATGCCTCCGATAACCGAGGCCTCACAGACCATGGTTGAATCGGCTACTGAAATTACTGCTACAGAAGCAGGCACCCAGGATTTGTCAGACACTATTCCTTTAGACATCTCTACTCCTGTCTGTCAAGGCCTTTTCCAGGGCTAAAGCAGCCAAATCTTCTAAGGCCTTACCTACAAAAGCTCCCTCTCACAGGCCTACCTCTAGTTCCCAGATACTCAGCTTGGCTGAGGATCTTCTTTCTTTGATCAGGGGATCCCAACCTCACCCAGACAGGGCCTCTCAACCTCCTCCAGATAAGAGGCCTAGGACTGAACCCCCTGAACCTGTCTCTACAGACTATTCCTCGGATGACTCAGATATTTCAGACCATCAGGAAGGACCATATTCTCCTTATGAGGATTCTGATGCAGAAGACTCCATTCCTTCTGCTTCTCCTCCTGAAGAATTTTCTTTTGGGGAAACCCTACACTCTGTGAGGGAACACTTCCAATGGCAGGGCCAGGATTTTTCAGATTCAAGGAAAAGGCTAAGGACTTTTTTACACTTACCACAGCATAGGCCTTTAGCCATTCCTCCAGTACTATCAGTTGTTGATGATGCATATAATGATGCCAGTACTGCCACTGATTCTCTTCCTCCGGCCCCTGCCAAGCCTGACGGATATTACAGGGTCCCAGACACACACTACCACTTGTATAAGGCTCGTGTTGCAGACCCAGAAACCATTTCACAGGGCCCTAAAGGTGTGGCAGCTGCCTCTGCCAAAAACCCTCTTCCCTCCGAAAGGGAATCTAGAGCATTAGAGAGATGGGGTAAAAAGGTTTATACATCTGCTACTCTTTCGGCCAGGGCCTTAAACTGTCAATTTCACATGATTCAGTACCAGGAATTTTTGTTAGACAAGCTAAATAAAAAACTGTCCTCTCCTGAACCTATAGACCGTAAGTCCCTTCAGGATTTTGTACATAACTCTCAACAGGTCAGTAATCATTTTTTAAAATGTGGCTATGATGCACTGGAGGTTTCCTTTAGATCAGCTATGACTGGAGCAGTGATTCGAAGGCATGCCTGGTTAAAAGAGCAATCCTTACCAGACCATGTTAAGTCAAAACTCCTGGATGCTCCTATGGAGAAACAAAGTTTGTTTGGCTCCCCTGCACAGGAGGTTCTAAAGAAAGTGGAAGAAAAAGCAAAATCTGTCCAAACAGTCAAGGATTTTTTACAGGTCCAACCTCCGAGGTTTAGCAGAAATTGGCCTTCGAAGAATTGGTCCTTTCCAGACACCTCCAGAGCACAGAGAGGCAGAAATAGGCGCCCAAGAGGCAGAGGTCAATCCAGGGGTGCCTACAGGGGACGTCAGTGGCAACCTGCCAACCAGAAAAGTGCTGCCACAGCTGCAACTACAACCACTTCCACAGGACAGACACAATGACTTGGCTCTGATTCCGCCTACCAGGGAACAACTGGAAGTACCCTTGGGCGGAAAGCTAGCCTTATTTTCAGACAACTGGCATTGCATTACAAGAAACAAATGGACTTTACAAACAATAGACAAGGGTTACAGGTTTCACTTCCACACTCTACCAAAAAAGAGAGGAATGCCAAACCTTCCACCAAGCCAAAAAACAGAGGCTCTAAAGCAAATCAACAACTTACTAAGGATGAGAGCTATAGAAAAGGTACCACCTATGGAACAAGGCCAAGTATTTTACTCCAGACTATTCCTTGTACCAAGAAAAGAAAGTCAATGGAGACCTATTCTCGACTTGTCCGCACTGAACACATACCTCATTGTTCCAAAATTCAAAATGCTGACCCTCCAGCAACTTCTTCCCATGCTGGGCAAGGAGTCTTGGCTGGTGACTCTAGATCTCAAGGAGGCATACCTGCACGTCCCTATACGACCAGATTGCAGAAGACGCCTCAGATTTCTTGCAGGATCAGAGCATTATCAATTCTCAGCATTGCCCTTTGGCTTATCTACTGCGCCCAGAGTATTCACGAAATGCCTGGCATCGGTAATTGCTCATTGCAGGTTTCAGGGAATTCAAATTTACCCATACCTGGACGACTGCCTAATACAAGCGGACAACAAGACAAAATTAACAAAAGATTTGGCAAATGTCATACATCTGTTGCAAGCCTTGGGATACACAGTCAACATTCAAAAGTCAAGGCTAGTACCATCCCAAAGGATAACATTTTTGGGTGCAGAACTGGATACAACAACTCAGAAGGCTTTTCTCACAGAGGAAAAACAAAAGCAACTACCAGTCTATTTCATGGCATTAACAACACAAACTCAGCTTACTGCAAGGAAAGTCCTGCAAGCCCTGGGTTACATGGCATCCTGCATAATCTTGATCCCGCATGCCAGGTTGCATATGAGGAAGTTGCAATGGTACCTAAGGAATGTATGGTCTCAACAAAAGCACAGTCTAGAAGCCCAGATTCCAATAATTCCATGCCTGAAAAAAGAATTCCTGTGGTGGGCTCAAGTCTGCCAGATAAACGGAGGATTGCCTTTCCACAAACCACATCCCAGCCAGACCATCACCACGGACGCCTCAGATCTAGGCTGGGGGGTACACATGGAGGACAAGTGTATACAAGGCCTATGGTCCCAAGACCAGCTGAATCTACACATAAATCTAAAGGAGATGCTGGCAGTGAAACATGCAATCCAGGCATTCAGACCATTCCTCCAACAAGGTCACCTGCTGATAAGGACGGACAATACCACAGTCATGTGGTACATCAACAAACAGGGAGGTACACACTCATATCCTCTATGCCGGATGGCAATGGACCTGTGGAATTTGGCCCTGAATCTCAACATTCAACTGCAGGCCAGATTTGTACCAGGAAAAGAAAATTCACTAGCAGACACCTTAAGCAGAACTACCACGGATGCTCACGAATGGATGCTGCATCCAGATATCTTCAAAACCATAACAAAGAAATGGGGAATGCCAGAGATAGACCTGTTCGCCTCCCCACACAACCACCAATTGAAGAAATTCTGCTCGAGTATACCACCCACTTGCCTGGAGGGTGGGACTCCCTTTCCTTCAGCTGGAAAAACCTGACAGCATATGCATTTCCACCTCTTCCTTTGATGTACAAAGTCCTACTGAAGATAAGAGAGGAACAGCCAAAGGTAATCCTGATAGCTCCAGACTGGCCAAGAAAACATTGGTACCCGCTACTGAGAAGCATGTCTCGGGCACACTCATGGCCTCTACCTCTATGCCCCTTACTTCTAACACAGAACAACTACAAGACCCTGCATCCAAACTTGAAAGCACTGCAGCTAACTGCTTGGAATATTGCATAAAACAAAATCAACCAGATTTATCTCCGAGGGTTAAGGACATTATCCTGGAGGCACGCAGACCCTCCACAAGGAAAACATATTCAGCCAAATGGAAAAGATACCTCATTTGGAGTGCAGCAAAGGGAGAAAATGTCTCATTGGCAAACATAGCACACATCCTGGAATACTTAGCAGAACTGTTCCACAATGGCCTGTCCTACTCCTCCATTAAGATTCATGCATCAGCAATTTCAGCAGAGTACAACATGGATCCTCCTGTCTTCTCTCATCCTCTACTCAGGCAGTTCTTGAGAGGAATCAAAAACATAAAGCCTCCAAGGAAACCACCTCTACCTACATGGGATCTCAACTTTGTGCTGGAAAAATTAACACTTCCCCCTTTTGAACCAGCAGCAACAGCAGACTTACAGTTCTTATCTTGGAAAACTGCATTCCTGCTAGCAATCACTTCAGCAAGAAGGGTATCTGAGTTACAGGCATTAATGGCAGTACAGCCTTTCCTTATCTTCCATCAAGATAGTGTCTCTGAGAACTAATCCTACTTTTATGCCAAAAGTGGTCTCCAGGGTATCATTGAACCAAGCTATTCATTTACCTACATTCTTCCCCAACCCACAGAACAGGGGGGAAAGACTACTACACACCTTGGATGTACACAGACAATTACGCTACTACCTGGACAGAACTAAGGCCAGCAGAAAAACTGACCAGCTTCTGGTAGCATATGCAACAGGAGTGCAAGGAAAAGCAATTTCAAAACAGACAATCTCAAAATGGATAGGAAATTGCATTAGATTTTGCTACTCTTTTCATGGAAAGACAACTCCTGAAAATCAGGCCTCACTCCACAAGAGCTACAGCCACCACTACAGCTTTCCTACGAGGAGTGGCTACCAAAGACATTTTAGAAGCTGCTACTTGGAGCTCCGTGCATATATTTGCCAAGCATTATAATCTTCCTTTATACTCCAGATCCCGAGCAGGTTTTGCAACTGCTGTTTTGCAAGGGATCTTAACTACACCATCATTATCTTAGTGCCTCCTCCCCCAGTTTGGCTATGGTATTCTACCCATATGTTAGGACTGCAGATGCATCCTTGAAGGACATAGTACAGTTTTGTACCTACCATAAATGTAGATGTCCGATAGGTATGCATCTGCAGTCAGGATTACCCACCTCCCTTCCCCTCTGTGGTATTCCTAGGGTACTTACCCCTCTTTTAGCTAGCTGGGGGAATCTATTATGGTGTATTTGTTTGTATGTATATATGTATATATATTTTGCTTTCTACTGTTTGGAATTATCTGCATTTATCCAAATTTAGCCTTCCTAGAGGGCACCTGGCATCTGGGGCAAGAAACACTGAGGAAAATGGCGTCGGCTGATGCCTTTATACCCCAGCAGCTATGACGTCGGGTGAAGTGCGACATCAGCCGAGGCCAGACCCAGACTTTGGAATCCGGCCGACCGAAGGGCTGCCTGAGGCAGGACAACCCATATGTTAGGACTGCAGATGCATACCTATCGGACATCTACATTTATGGTAGGTGCAAAACTGTACTTTTCATATGTTAAAGTAATAGCAACATATTATGGAACTAATTAAACAGAAAATGATGTTGATTCCTGATTGTGCAGAACATAAAGATTTACAAGAGTTAATGCATTCTGCTAACCAAGTTGGTAAACATACTTTGCAATGTGTTTTTTATGCCTTAGAAGCATCTTGCAGGGCTGCTGTCACTGGGTCTGTTGTCAGAAGGCATGCTTGGCTTAAGGAACAAACCTTGCCAGACCAAGTCGAAGCAAAATTACTAGATGCACCATTAAACCAAGAGCATCTATTTGGCAGTAAAGCAGAAGTTGTACTCAAAAGGATGGAGGAAAAAGCTAAATCTATGCCAACTGTTAGATTTCTTACAGGTACAGCTACCTAGATTCAGTAGGCATTGGCCTTCTAAAAACTGGTCTTTTCCAGTCCCTCCCAGACCTTCTCAGTCCAAACCCAATGGCAGCAGACCACCAAGACCTACAGTTGCAGGGTATACGCAGATCTAAGCAATGGAATGCTCTCGCTTCCAAAACAGGGCGTAGTAAGCCACCATCCTGTGGTAAAAATCTGACAATGACTTATCCTTTACTATTCCAAGCCTTGCCCAAGTACTTGCACCTTTAGGAGGGAAACTTGCCCTGCATGCCAAAAAACTGAGAGTACATTACCCAGGACAAATGAGTCTTAAACATTGTTTCCCAGGGATACAGATTCCTCTTCCAATTACTCCCAACCCCAAGCTTGATGGCCAGACCTCCCCCCAAACCAGTGGGTCGAGGCCCAAAAGCAAGTACTTTCTCTTCTCAGTATCAAAGCTATTCAGCCTGTCCCAGCAGAACAAAGGGAACAAGGCTTTTATTCCAGATAGTTTGTGGTGCCCAGAAAAGAAAACTCTTGACATCCTATCCTGGATGTCTATTCTCGACACCTTTCTGGTGGTTCCAAAATTCAAAATGCTTACTCTCCAACAGCTGCTTCCTATGCTAGCCAAGGACTTTTGGCTAGCAACCCTAGACTTAAAAGAAGCTTATTTGCACATCCCCATAAGGGCCATACTTGGATGAAGTAGCCATGGTGTGGTCAATTAAGTATTGTGTTGGGTATCAATTAATAACAATGTGATACTATATAATAGTAAAGTATTTTGGCAATCATGTGATTCTGAGGAAGTCTAACAGACGAAAGCGCGCTCAATCTTGTTTGTTGTTTGCTGTGTGAGTTAAATAAAACTTTTTGGCTGTGACTTCAGTTTCCGGGAACTTTTTTGAAGATTTTTTAAGAGGTGACGAAGTGTTGTTACTTTCGAGACTTACGGAGGATACCCTTCATTGTTACAGCTAGCGGGCTTGGAATATTTACTCTTCATACTTGGATGATTGCCTGATTCAGGCAGACAGTCTGGTATTGCTACTACAGCACCTGACCTTTGTAAAGAGACTTCTAACTTCACTGGGGTACACCATCAACGAAAATAAATCACATCTGATATCCAACTAACAGATTGTATTCCTGGGAGCAAGGTTGAACACAACTTCCCAGATGGCATTCCTCACTCCAGAAAAACAAATTTATTTGACAAACTACTTCAATCTACTGGCCACCAAAACCCAGCTGTCTGCAAGAAAAATACTGCAAGCCCTAGGGTTCATGGCCTTTTGCATTATACTAATTCCATATGCAAGACTGCATATGAGGAAACTTCGATGGTACTTTAAAAGTCTCTTGTGTCAACATTCTCAGGACCTGGGAACAGTGATTCCTATAATTCCTTGCCTAAGAACAGAGTTCCTTTGGTGGGCAGAGGCCTGCTACCATAAGGGACTCCCTTTCACTTAACCCCCTGCCACCCAAACCCTAACAGATGCATCAGACTATGCATGCGGGCTCACATGGCAGGACAATGCATTCAAGGCAACTGGAGCCCAAAGCAAATGCATCTGCATATCAATCAAAAAAATGTTAGCTGTACAGAATGCTCCAACATCCTTCAAGGGCCTTATTCTTCCAGGACACCACAGATGTTCATCGTGTTACACTGCTGCAGTCATCACACTTGCCGTCAGGCGGTCCCGCAGTCGGCCCGAGTACCAAAGTCTTGGTCCGGCGTCGGTTGCTGTCGCTTGTTCCCTGTCGTCAGAGGCAGCTGATGCCATTTTCTTCAGTCTTTCTTGCCGCGCGGTGCCCGAAGCAGAAGCAGTTCGCAAGTGCCGGTCGGCCGACTTCTGAGATTTTCAAATCGAATTTCAGACCGAAGTCTTCAATAAAGCTAAGTACCCCGTTGGGGAACCTTTTCTTGCCTCAGTCCGATGTCAGAAAAAGTTAATAATTGCATTTCTTGTGGGAAGCAGATACCTCATAAGGATTTTCATTCTTATTGTATCCCTTGCCTAGGCCCAGACCACGACGTCACAGGTTGTCTGTTTTGTGCTAGGTTTAACAAACGAACTATTAAACGTCGGTTTGATTTCGCCCGACATTATTTTGGTAGAAAATTTAATTATACCATGTCGGAGCAACCGACGACCAGGATGCATAAAAAACGCAAAGATAAGGACAGGCAGCCGAGACCCAAACCAGACACAGAGTCCTCTGCTAGGCCAGTTGCCGGGTCTCCGGTTTTCAGTGAGGCGCCTACGCAGCCCCCGACTACCACTGATTTAGAACCCCAGCCTGCATCCGACTCCCAAGCGGAGATTGCAGGGCCTCCAGAGCCTTTATCTTTAGGCCCTTCCGACTCCATGGCTGAAGGGGATTCCGGTGCAGTTGAAAGGCCGTCAGTTGCTGAAGGTGTCTTCAGACCGACTACATTTACTATTAAATCCTATGCAAAGCTGAAAACTCTATTAAAAGTAAGGAAGCCTGTACAGCAGTCTCCATTGCAAGGCCCCATGCCTAAGAAACAGATGCTTAAGATGGCCGAAGACTTAATTACCCTAATCAGGGGTTCCCATCCCCCACCTGACAAAAGGCCTAGACAGGAGGAGGACTACGCTTCCTCTGACCAGGTTTCCATTTCCCCAGATTCTTCTGAGGAACAGGAGTACTCTTTTCCCCCTTATGAAGACTCTGATGCTGAAGTCTATTCCTTCAGCATCTCCCCCAGAAGACTACTCTTTTGGGGAAACTTTACATACCATGAGGGAACATTTCCACTGGGAAGGCCAGGATTACTCTGATTCTAAGAAAAGGCTCAGAGAGTTCCTCTTACTACCTAGCACAGACCCCTTGCTATTCCACCTGTGTTAGACATTGTGGATGATGTTTATTCTGAATCTAGCCTTAACCTAGATTCATTACCTCCTGCACCAGCCAAACCAGACAGATACTACAGAGTCCCTGACTCACATAAATTCCTATATAAAAGCCCTGTTGCTGACACAGAAACCATTTCCTAGGGTCCCAAAGGGGTTAAGGCCTCTATTGCTAAAAATCCTGTACCATCTGAAAGGGATTCTAGAGCACTAGACAGATGGGGAAAGAAAGTATATACCTCAGCTACTCTAGCTATGAGGGCCTTAAATTACTAGTTTCATGTGCTGAAATATCAACAATATTTGATGTCTCAATTAAAACAAAAAATGAGCACACATACAGAGCAGCCTGATTACAAGGAAATGCAAGATTTGTTGCATGCAGCAGAACAGGTGGGAAAACATACTTTGCAAAATGGATTTGATTCATTGGAAGCTTCTTGCAGAGCAGCTGTTAACAGGGTCTGTCATTCGTAGGCATGCTTGGTTAAAAGAACAAACTTTACCTGATCATGTTAAAGCAAAGTTATTGGATGCACCCTTACAGCAGGATGTTTTATTTGGTGGGAAAGCAGAAGAGGTTTTAAAGAAAATGGAGGATAAGGCAAAATCTATGCAGACGGTCAAGGATTTTTTACAGGTTCAACCCCCTCGTTTCAGCAGAAATTGGCCGGCCAAAAACCTGGTCCTTTCCAACTTCTGACAGACCACAGAGGGGCAAATAGACGCCCAAGGGGCAGAGGTCAGCCACAAGCCTCTTACAAGCCACGACAATGGGGTGCCACAACCTAGAAAGGAGGAGAAGACAGGTCTCAAACTTTCAGAAGACAATCACAATGACTTACCCCTCAGACTGCCAAGCAAATCACTCTTGGCAGCTCCCTTGGGAGGAAAACGTGCACTTTTTGCAGACAATTGGCACATCATCACAAAAGACAAATGGGTCCTAAATATTGTAACTCAAGGATACAGGTTCCACTTTCACACTTTACCAAGGATAAAAGGAATGCCAAACCTGCCATCAAATCAATGGGCAGAGGCTCAAAGACAATTTACAGCACTCCTGGACATGAGAGCCATTCGACAGGTTCCTACACAGGAGCAAGGACAAGGATTTTACTCAAGACTCTTTCTGGTTCCCTGAAAGGACAAAGCCTGGAGACCCATTCTGGACCTTTCAATTCTAAACACATACCTGGAAGTACCCAAATTCAGGATGCTCACACTACAGCAACTTCTTCCCATGCTGGGCAAGAAGGCTTGGCTAGTAATGTTGGACCTCAAGGAGGCATACCTGCATGTCCCTATCAGACAAAATTGCAGAAGATACCTCCGATTTATAGCAGGTACAACTCATTACCAATTCTCTGCACTGCCCTTTGGCTTATCTACTGCGCCCAGGGTCTTCACAAAATGCCTGGCACCAGTAATTGCATACTGCAGACAAAGTGGAATCCAAATATATCCATACCTGGACGACTGCGTTATTCAAGCAGACAGCAAGGACATTCTTTTAAAACATCTGGCATTTGTAAAAAAACTTACTAAGTTGCCTAGGGTACACAGTAAACAAAAAGAAGTCAAAACTAGTGCCCTCACAAGACATGATATTCCTGGGTGCCAGCTTAAATACAACGGCCCAGATGGCTTATCTCACGCCAGACAAGCAAGGACAACTGACTCAATACTTCAAAATGATGGCAATAAAGACCCAACTCCCTGCAAGAAAAATTCTGCAGGCCTTGGGATTCATGGTATCTTGCATACTACTAATACCATATGCCAAACTGCATATGAGGAAATTACAATGGTACCTGAAAAGCGTATGGACTCAACACAGCCACAGCTTGGAAACAATAATACCACTAATTCCCTGCCTTCAACAGGAGTTTCTATGGTGGGCTCAGGTATGTCACCTTAACAAGGGTCAGCCTTTCACCTTGCCCACAGCCAGGCAAACAGTGACAACAGATGCATCGGATTACGCCTGGGGAGCACACATGGCAGGACAGTGTATTCAGGGCAAATGGTCTGCAGATCAAAGGCATCTCCAGATCAATCAAAAAGAGATGCTAGCTGTACAAAATGCCCTAACAGCTTTCAAGGGCCTCCTACATCCAGGACAACATCTAATAAAGACTGACAACACCACGGTAATGTGGTACATAAACAAGGGGGCACACATTCCTACCCCCTATGCAGGCAAGCAATGACCTTGTGGAACACAGCACTGACCTACCAAGTTCAACTGCAAGCACAATTCCTGCCAGGAAAGAAAAATACATTGGCAGACGAACTAAGCAGAAATATCATGGATCCTCACGAGTGTAGACCCACAAGTATTCACAATGGTAACTCAAAAATGGGGCAGCCCAGACATAGATCTGTTTGCCTCCTCCCAAAACTACCAACTGCGAAAGATTTGCACAAAGACATACCACACACTAGCTTGGAAAGTGGACGCCCTCTCATTCAGTTGGAAAACATTGTGTATGCCTTTCCTCCACTGCCTCTTCTGGCAAAGGTGCTGCTAAAAGCCAGATTAGAGAGGCCACAAATGATGCTCATTGCTCCAGACTGGCCACGCCAACACTGGTATCCAATATTAAGGAACATGGCTCAAGGCCCACCATGGATTTTACCTCAATTCCTCACCTGCTGACGCAGCAAAACAATCAGATTCTACACAGCCAGCTCAAGACTTTAAATCTGGCTGCATGGCAGATTATCTAAACAACCAGTCAACACTTCTCTCTACAGCTGTTATGGATGTCATTCTGGAGGCCAGGAGACCCAGCACCAGGAAAACCTACTCAGACAAATGGAAAAGATTCTGCACCTGGAACCAGGCTAAAGGCCAAAATTCTCTTGTCCCAAATATTCCTCAGATTCTGCAATATTTAACTGAGTTGTTGCACAAAGGCCTTTCCTTTTCATCTACAAAGATCTACGCTTCAGCTATTTCAGCTCATTACAACACGGATCCTCCTATTTTTTCACATCCATTATTAGGACAGTACCTCAGAGGGGCTAAGAACATGAGACCGCCCCGAAGAGCACCAACTTGGGACCTCAATTTTGTTTTGGAAAAACTTACACTACTGCCCTTCGAGCCAGCTTTTTCAGATGATTTAAAATTTTTATCATGGAAAACTGCCCTGCTGCTAGCAATAACTTCAGCACGAAGAGTCTCAGAGCTACAGGCCCTAATGGCAGTGGAGCCTTTCATCATTTTTCATCAAGACAGAGTCTCTTTACGAACTAACCCTTCCTTTATGCCAAAGGTAGTATCCAGTGTGGCTCTAAACCAAACCATTCATTTACCCACCTTTTATCCAAACCCCCAGAATAAAGGGGAAAGGCTCCTACACTCTTTGGACATTCACAGGCAATTACGTTTCTACTTGGATAAAACAAAGGTTTTCAGAAAATCTGATCAGCTCTTTGTATCCTATGCTGCAGGATCTCAAGGAAAGCCTATATCAAAACAGACCATTTCAAAATGGATAGGACATGGTATCCGTTTCTGCTACACACACCATGGGAAACCTATACCTGGTAACATTAGGCCTCATTCCACCCAGGGCTACAGCAACATCAGCAGCCTTCCTCAGAGGGGTACCAAACAAGGATATTTTGGAAGCTGCAACTTGGAGTTCAGTGCACACCTTCACCAAGCACTGCCACTTACCTCTATACTCAAAAAACAGAGCTGGCTTTGCCACTGCAGTTTTGCAGGGCCTACTAGCTTCTCCAAACCCTGTTTAGTACCAACCGCCCAGCCTTAGCTTTGGGATTCAACCGAAGTGTGATGACTGCAGCAGTGTAACACGATGAACATAGTACAGATTTGTACCTACTATTAATGTAGATGTTCGAGTGTTCACACTGCTGCAGTCCAGGTTACCCTCCCACCTTCCCCTCTTCTTACCTGGGTTTTATCTATAGCTCCCTGTTTATACAATCTCCAAGATGTATTTCTATATGGTGTATTTGCTTACAGATGTAGATATTGTTTTCTACTTATGTAATTTACTTAGGATTATGTATTGCCTTCCTATTTGGGGGGCACCTAACATCTGGGGCAAGAAAAACTGAAGAAAATGGCATCGGCTGCCTCTTTTATACCCCTGTCGCACTGATGTCAGGGAAGAAGCGACAGCAACCGACGCCGGGCCAAGACTTTGGAACTCGGGCCGACTGCGGGACTGCCTGACAGCAGATAACCCAAGTGTGATGACTGCAGCAGTGTGAACACTCAAATCTACATTTATGGTAGGTACAAAACTGTACTTTATGTGGTACATAAACAAGCAGGGGGGAACCCATTCCTACCCACTCTGCAGATTAGTCATGGCTCTGTGGAACACAGCCTTGAGCAACCAAGTGCACCTGCAAGCTTAATTCCTGCCAGGCAAACTAAATTCACTGGCAGACGACTTAAGCAGAAATCTCATGGACCCACATGAGTGGAAATTGAAACTCAAAATATTCAAGCTTTTGAGGAACAGGTGGGGGGCACCAGAGGTGGACCTCTTTGCTTCCCCTCAGAACTATCAATTGAGCAAATATTGCACCAGAACTCCCCACAGCCAAGCTTGGAAAGTGGATGCTTTGTCCTTTACCTGGGAAAGGCTCTCAATCTATGCCTTTCCCCCTCTGCCCCTCCTCTCGAAGATTCTACTAAAGATCAAACAGAACAAGCCAAGGACAATCCTGATTGCACCAGACTGACCACTCCAGCACTGCTACCCTCTTTTGCACAGTCTGTCAGTAGTGCCAGCATGGCACTTGCCTCAGACTCCCTCCCTGCTGTCCCCAGCAAGAGGGCCAGATTTTACACCCTCAGCTACAGACCCTGAACCTAGCAGCCTGGCTCATTCCCTGAACTCATCACCAGCAACCCTCAGAAAGCAGGTGCTGGATGTCATTCTTGAGGCAAGGAGGCCTAGTACTAGAAAATCCTGTTTGGAAAAGTGGAAGAGATACTGTTCCTGCAGCCAGTATCAGGGAATGGACACAACTGTGCCCAGCTTACCTCATATACTAGATTTCTTAACAGAAATGCTCCACAAAGGCCTATCCTTTTCTTCAATTAAGATTCATGCCTCTGCCATCTCCGCTCATTATAATAGTGAGCCACCCATCTTCTCTCATCCTCTGGTCAAACTGAGAGGAGCCAAAATTTTAAGACCCCCCCCCCCCCCCAGGAGAGCTCCCACTCCAGCCTGGGACCTTAACTTCGTATTGGAAAAGCTCACGCTTCCACCCTTTGAACCTGCTGCTACAGCAGAGTTAAAATTCGTCTCATGGAAAACATCTTTACTTCTAGCCATCGCTTCAGCAAGAAGAGCGTCTGAACTGCAAGCCCTTATGGCCGTGGAACCTTTCATTATCTTCCATGCAGACAGGGTTTCCCTCAGGACTAACCCATCATTTATGCCTAAGGCGCGGTATCTAGTGTGACTTTAAACCAACCCATTATTTGCCAACTTTTTTCCCTAATCCTCAGAGTAAAGGTGAAAGGATCCTGCACTCCCTGGACGTGCACAGACAGCTTAGGTTCTATCTGAACAGGACTAAGCCTTTCAAAAAATCTGACCAGCTGCTAGTCAGCTTTGCTGCAGGGCCAGAGGGTAAGGCCATTTCAAAGCAAACCATTTCTAAATGGATAGCAGACTGCATCCATTTCTGCTACAAACACCATGGGAAACCTACACTACAGGGGATCAGAACACATGCTACTAGGGCTGCATCAACTGCTACAGCATTTCTCATGGGAGTCCCTACCAGGGACATCCTGGAAGCTGCATCCTGGAGCTCTGTACACACTTTCACCAAGCATTACCACTTACCTATCTTTTCTAAATCCAGAGCTGGATTTGCCACAGCAGTCTTACAGGGACTGATTGCCAACCCTAATGCTTCTCAACTACCTCCACCCATCCTCAGCTTTGGGAATCAACCCAAATGTGATGACTGCAACACTGAAACACAAAGAACATAGTACAGTTTTGTACACTTACTATAAATGTAGATGTTAGAGTGTATTCACTTTTGCAGTCCTGGTTACCCTCCTTCCAGCCCCGACTTCTCTATACCTCTACCTATCCTTTTTTATATTGCCATACCGTATAACATTGGTATTTACTTTCTACTGGGGGTGTCCCATACCATGTAATTGCTTCCTGTTGTGGGGGCTCCTGACATCTGGGGCAAGAAAAACTGCTGTATTGGCATCTGCTGCATGTTTTATACCCCTAATGTCATGGAATAAGCAACAGCATCCGACGCAGAAATCCCAAGACTCTGGTATTCAGGCCGACTGAGGGCTACTTGCAGGCAGATAACCCAAATGTGATGACTGCAACAGTGAATACACCTGAATATCTACATTTATGGTAAGTGTACACAACTGTACTGTCTACTTTAGATCGCCAAAAACTTAATATCGAGCGCTCACATGAGCGAAAATGCAGATATTCAATGTTCATTTTTTGGATCGCAGTACAGTGGAGATTGGGATATTAGCCCTTTCCTCACTATAGTGCGATCTCTGAGTTGGAATATATATTTAGCTGGGGGGGGGCACAACCCCCCCCCCCACAGTAGCGATTTTGAGTACCTGCATATTCGCTAATGTGAGCGCTCGAGATTTTAAGTTTTCAGCTATGTAATATAGGCCCTATATATATAAAATCTGTGTGTATAAATATCTGTGTGTATGTTTATATATATATATATATATATATATATATATATATATATATATATATATACATAGATATATATATATAAAAGAATTTGAGGCAGCGCAGGTAGTTAATGTTGTCACCTTACAGCAAGAGGTTCTCCAGTTCGTTTGCATGGGTTTCCTCAGAGATCTCCAGTTTCTTCCCACATTCCAAAGACATGCATCTGGAGCATTTCTCCCCAGTCCTCCGCCAAAAATAGGTTCTGTCCTAGTCAGACTTGCCCAGTCAACAAATGATTGATAAATTATATATTTAATGTACATTTAGTTGTAATTGTAACCTGCATTATGCACATAAAACTGCAATGTTCTTTTGAGATGAACCCTCGTAAGCCTAAGGGCAAAAGTGTTTCTGAATGTTTACTTTCTGATTGAATTCTGTCCTCATTTGTCCTGTTTTATTTATTTATTTATTTTAAGTTTTTGCTCCTTTAAGTTGGGTTAAGGTGGTGGTTTAGAACTTCTGTCATGTACTATTTGTGAAGGATACCAAACACTTAAATTTTAAAATAATTTCACTTTGTAACTTCAGGGTAACATAGTACAGCCCCTTTCATTGGTTATACAAATCGTAACTTAATTTTTCCACCAGCCAACCCATCTCTACCTTGACAGACCTGGTACCTTCCTCTGGAATGATGCTATTTAAGCTGCTCAATTGTCAGTTTAGAATCAGAAAATAACTCTTGTCCGTCATTGAATAAGATCTCTCTAAACCCTTAACTGGACTGTTTCTTCACCTGGAAAGAGGAATTTATTTATTTTTGCTAAGTTGGCTGTGGCCAGGATCCAACATTCTGAACAGAAATCCAGAATGTTTTGCTATTATTTATGATATTTATTTTTATTAATTAATTCATTTTATTTATTTATTAAGTTACTTAAGGTTTGTTGACTAGATTAGCCCCATTAGACCAGCAGCTAATTTTCAGTTGAGACCCAAAATAGTGTTTCTACTAAGAGAAATGTGGCCAGGGCACTAGGGAACCTCCTCTACTCTTTTCAATAAGTAGTGTAGGGTCCTTGCGTCTATGGTACCACCAGCTTGGGCAGATGTGACCTCTGTTTAATGTGTCATCTGAAGAACAGTACATTCAGGAGTGCAACACCTCTGTATCAAGTAATGTAAATTGGGAACAAAAACCTAAGGGAAAAGTATACATTTTTGTCTGGGTATACTTTTAAAAACAAACATAGACAGGAATAAGGAGTCGTCATTTCACATATCCATAAAGTAGGCAAACCACTTAAGACAGTGGTAGAAGAAAGAAGGAAGCAGCATCTTTGTTGAATGACTACTGACAAGACTCCTTTGGAGCTGTAGTACACAATTCTGGAGACCTTGTGTCTACAACTGTAGAGCACAGGATGTAATCCAGTGCAGGTCAGAAGCCCCTGGGAGAGGGTATCCTCCTGAGTTCCTAAGTACCTATAGCTGGCTATAACCTTCTCTAGCCAATTCCTATACGATTTCTCACACTCTGTAAATATTGTAAATAGCTTTTGACTTTAACTGTGTGAATTTGTTAATGTATCTGCACAATATCTTTCCACAATGGGCAATATTGCTCACTTTGTATTATTTGATATGTATTTGTATTTGTATTTTTATTTTTATTTTTTTTTGGACTGCTATCTTTACTGTAATCTGTTTCATGGAGCTTTTCTCCCAGGGCCTCCACTGAAAAGGGCTCTCTGGGCCCAGTGGACTTCCCCGGTAATCAAACTGGAAATAAATAAATGAATAATAAAGTAATGGTGGTATAAGGCGTGTACTAGGAACTAAATGAAAAATTACATGCATTTTTAGAAGATTACCAGCTTTGATTGGTGGGCCTGGTTAGTTGACGAGCCAAACTGGTGTAGTTGAAAGTGGGTGATCATTCTGAGTTTGCAGATTTCTTTGAGAGGGGCAGGATAGGTGCATGCTCTAAGTGCTGGCTTTTATATAGTGAGGTGACTAGCTCATGGATATGGACAGCAGGAATCACTACAGCCCACCAAGGGGTGCCTTCATTCTTAAGAATTTTTCCTCCTGGGTATGTGGGATGCACTAGCACCACCTCAAATTGCACGGCTAGGTTTATAAAGGCCCTGGTGGTAGTTTGCCTAGTATATATCAGTGAACCTATGAATTCTGAATCAGTTACTCCCTTGGACTGATAGAATGCAAGACAGATGTTTGCTTTCCGATACTAACCTAGAACGTTTAAACCTACAAGAAGAAAATAACACTGTAGTGAGACAGGAACAAGTATACAAACTCTAAACTACATAGTTAAAAATACAGAGCAGTCTTTTGTGGCTACTCTCACAATGAAACTTGATTTTTTTTTTTTTACATTACAATAAATAAAAATGATGTTTCTCCACTTTTCCCTGTTTAGAAACAGTTAACCCCTTTGAACCCAGAATGAAACACAAAACATTTGCTTTCTGATTTTAACCTTCAGCTGTAAAACTCTAAAGACAAAAGCAAGTAACACTTCAGTAAAACTAGAGCTAAACAAAAAAATGGTGTACATTTATAACATATGAACCAATCAGTCAAAATGCTAGAGAGCATTTTTTTGATAAATTAAAGCTCACTCAAAGAAGCCCAAAGTAATTTTCAGACCAGTAGGATAGGCTCCTTGAATTTAGTGTTTTTAAGGTGGTAGAATAAGACAGATTTCAGCACTCTGATGTAGTTCATAAAGGTTTTCACATCCCTGATAAGACATTAAGACATCAGTGAGGAGTTTGATTATCAGTTTATAACCCCTTGATCTGAAGCTGTTAGACTTAGTTATAGTCTAATGTAACCAGCGCAAGCACTCAAAAAGACAACCAGAACCTCAAACTAGTGTATGTCTTTTTAAAAAGTTTGTAAAAAGAAACTCTTTTGGATTATGTTTATTTAATCTTTTGATTATTTCTTGTGTATTAAAAGTATTTTAATTTCTTTCAGCCTTGCCTGTTCATTTGCACTCTAGTTTGAGGTTCTGGTAGAATGTAACGTTTAATGTTTATGTAGTTTTCCTTTAGGACATTTAAGATGAAGGCCTTTTATCTTGAAAAAGAAAGCTCATTTCTAAGTGACTATGGGGTTGAAAGCATTAAACCATTTGTTCAATGTTTTGTTGCATCAATACAGATATTCAGTAGACATCTGCCTTTCTGGCTGAAATGTCTTTAACTGAGGGCAGCAGGCTGATCTGTAGCGTGGTATACAGAGTTTCAAAGACCTTTCCCCCATACTTAGACAAGTGTGAATTCAGGGACAGTGTTGACAATCTGTTCAGTGTCTTTATGGACACTTGTGGGGGAGAGTCTTTGATTCAGAACATGGAAACAAAAAGTAAGAAAAGGGCATTTTTGTCACTACTAGTGTGCAAATGTTAGTGATCCTGCAGGTAATGACTCTTGTTTGTCAGTGTACTGCTTACAAGGGAGGGGTCTGCCTTTCTGAGTTAGGCCTTCTAGGAAAGTCCTGATGTTCCTTGTGGTAAAGGGAGGGGATCCAGTGGTCCTTATTTTTCTTCACTCCCAGATGCTGGAATTGAGAATTCCAAAAATTGTGTCTCAGATGCTTGGCTGAAGATGTTTTTTCCCCATGCTTTGGCATTGCTACTATTTTTCTTTTATTTGCCTTTTTTTATAGGGTAATGGAGGCTGTAGTTCCCCTTACTTGTGCAAGAAAAGTTTTCTGTCCTATTTGGGGTCCTCTTTCTGCAAGTTTGACTGGGAGAATATCTCTTTTTTAGTCTTCCCATATGTTAATTGTGGGGATTTAGATGAAGGAAGTAGCATGAGCCACTTGACATAAGCCACTCGCCATAACCAAAAAATTTTTAACGTCACTCCTGTCTCCAGCCATACCCTTGTTTTTGTTTTTTGGTTTATGGTTTGTACTGGCTGTTTTGCCACAGTGCTTTGTTCTGATTGCTCTCAGTGCTGTTAGATACATGGCTGTTCAGGTGACTCTGACATTAAAAAAAAAAATCTGCATGTCAAGCATGACATTCAGATGTAGGGCTAGCAGTGGAACTTCACTGTCTGATGTAACTGTGTCTTGGCTGGCAGCATAGCTTAGACATCATGTAAGTGCCGGACTGCTGTTTTATAGTTCTTAGCAATCTGGAGACGGATTATGTTTGTGTTATCATGGGATCTGATTGCGGTTATTTATTCTTTTGTCTGCTTTAGCAGGGTCTAAGATGGCAGGATCCTTTTTTCTCTGTCATCCGCCTACGTTGCAGTATTTTTCTTTGAAGCTGCAGTAATCTGAGAAGGCTCATTTCCCTGCATCCTGCATTACTTTCTTACTTCTATTTGTTAGCCAGGGTAATCTGAATGACCTTTTAGCCCTTTTTCATTACAGTCCCAGAGAGAAAAGCTTCATTTATAACATTAAGGAGGACAACAATATAAATCATCTAAATAATTAGGAACCAGGCAAATTTTATATAGTAACAGCAGTCAAACATTTAGGACAAATTCAGTCCAGTAGAAATGCATTAATTTGGTGCAAATGGGTTTAAGTAATTCAAATTTAGGGAGAAGAGGTAAAGGTCATAGCCAGAAGCAAGTGTTTTAAAGTGCAGTTTGGAGTGGACAGAGGACTTGGGTAGGGAGGATGTCTTTAGGAGAAAACCGAACATTTGTATGAAAAGAGGTGGGAAAATATCAAGAGCAAGATGTGGTATTGTGATAGTGTGATTTGTCATATAGTGAGCAGACATTAAGGCCTTTTATATCTTGGGCAGTTATGCTGTTGGTTATGTGAATTATTGCTTAACTAAGTGCATAGTCAGAGTTAGTGACTAGATAAATCTTCAGACTCTCTAAGAATATAGAGAGATCATACGCTGATGTGACTATCAGGAGGGACTGAGTTCCAGTATTTTTATAGCAAGCTTTTTATGGTCTTAGCTTCTCAGGAGAAAAATAACCTTCCAAGGTAGCCTATACACTGACATAGGGTAATGTACTGTTTTGAGAGAGTTTTTGCTATCTTGGGTTTTGATTATCAGAGATTTATACACACAAGTTTTATTCTAGAGAATGAGCTTTGAAGTCAGATGGTTCAGTGCCTTACACAACTGTACTACTTTGTTTTCTGTTTAGCTGCATATAAGACTGCATGTATTCCATTTGTACAGTACATTTGATCTTTAAATATTGTAGTCGCTCCTTCAGTCTTTGTGTCTTATAATAAAGTGCACTCAGACATTGACAGCTGTCAAGCTGTTTTTGTTCCCCTTTCAGTTTGTGATTTCTTTTTTCATGATTTAAAACTATCGTGTCTGTTTTCTGTATCACGTTATGGTCATCTCTTGAGTGTTATTTCTGGGGTCAGTTGCATAACATAAACTGTTATTTAGATTTGTAAATGTCAAAGTAGCTATACTTTATGTTGTGTTATGTCATGCTGTTTTAATTATGTGAAAAGCTTTCCCATTAGACATTAATGGGGAAGTGCCCATATAGTTATTGCTTTAAATATAGCACTCTGAGGTATATTATTTGAACATTTGACATGTTATCCAGTCTAACAAGTTAAAATGCATACTGTTTTGTACCATGTAAATATGACCATTTACTGTTCGTCAAGGGATATCTTTTAAAAGTGGAGGTCATGTTTTTTGCAGGATTTTTCACTGATGGCTTCTTGTTCCCACAGGTACCATTTACTGACCTTCTAGATGCTGCTAAATGCATTGTGAAAGCACTATTCATCAGACAGAAGTACATGGCATACTCAATGCAGAATTTTTTCAACACTACTTCACGATTCTTGAGTGAGCTTGGAGACAAACCCTGGGAGACACAGTTCTATGATGTCACCCCTGAGTCACCCATAGCACCAGGTAAAGATAGGACTGCGTATAGTTGGGCCCTTCAACAGTTTGCTGCATAGTGTAGTAACAAATATGAGTGAATGATGTATTTTTGGGCATTAACCAGAAACTAGGCCCATTTGCTTGTTGTGCATTTGAAAGCAAGAACATAATATTAGAGTGTACAGAATGGCAGATCTGATGTTGTTAACCTTCATTCATTCCTTACTGATGGGTGTTGGTTCCATCCTCGGAACCGAGTTGGCCTTGTAATAAACTCATGCCAGCCAAAAAACTCTTGCTCTAAGCTTTTACCCACAATACCCTTCTTCCTGTTACCTCAGATCTCGTTTGCTGCATTGCCCTAAAGCCATGTCAAGCCAGCTCTCAGCAAAGTACTTTGGAGTTTTTCAAATTACTTGTTCTTCTTCTGTATATTTCTTTCCCTATCTTATTACCCACTGTCTTACTATATTAGTGTCTTTTATTGTTGCTGTGCTTCTTAACCGTTTTTTAGATAATCTCTAATACCATCGTTGGTATAGACCCTTTCCCACTACCCTTGAGGTAACCTCTTCCAATATCATTGTTGGTATTTTCCCCCATCTTTCTTCTTTATATATAAAAAAATCTTTGCTGTTACTTCTGTGTTGATTATAATTTGTGACAGTTGTTTAGTGTACCATGTCGGAAAAGAAGGGAGTTTCTGGTTTCAAACAGTGCGACCAGTGCGGTCGCAGAATGCTGAATTCGGACACTCATGTGTCTCGTGTGTGCTATCTGGGTGTCCCTCATTTGTCGCTTCAACCTCCTTGTTCTATTTGTAAAGGGTTTAGCTCCTGAACCGTTAATGAAAGGAAAAACAAGCCAATTCTGAAGGATCTCCTTAAGACACCCTTCTCAGAGGCTCTCTCTGGGTTGGAGGGCTTATCCCCTCCCAGTAAAGAACACAGAAAGAGACCATACTCTGATGTTCTTCGTGTTTCACTGTTGCAGTCATTACATTAGGGTAATCTGCTGGCAGGTTGCCCTCACTTGGCCTGAATAACAGTGTCTTGGGTCCTGCGTCAGTTGCTGTCTCCTCTTCCATGACGTCAGGTCATCAGGGGTATAAAACATGCAGCCGACGCCATTTTATTCAGTCTTGCTTGCCGCGCGGTGCCCGAAGCAGAAGCATTTCGCAAGTGCCGGTCGGCTGACTCCTGAAATTTTTGCATTCGAGTTTCAGAACCGAAGTCTTCAACTAAAGCCAAGTACCCCGTTGGGGAAAATTTTTCTTGCTCCTTACCGATGTCAGTAAAAGTTAATAATTGCATTACTTGTGGGAAGCAAATACCTCATAAGGATTTTCATTTGTGCTGTATTCCTTGCCTAGGCCCAGATCATAACGTGCCTTGCTGTCGGTTTTGTGCTAGATTTAACGTTGGATTACGCTAGATTAAGCGTCAGTATATTTTTGCTTCAAAATATTTTGGATCCAGATTTAATTGAAATGTCATCTGTTAGCAATCAGACTACCGGAGTTCACAAAAAACGCAAAGAAAAAGAGAGAGACAGACCGTCGAGGTCCAAAACCGACGATGAAGCTTCTCCTAAGCCAGTCGCCGGTACTCAGTGAGGTGCTTTCGCAGCCCCTGATACCCGCTACTTTTGAGTCGCAGGCCTCTACCGAGACCCATGCGGAGTCCGGTATGCCGCGACATTCTCAGAGTATTGAACCCGCGGATGTCTCTCCCTTGGATGGGTCCGGAGCGGCTGAGCAAGCACCGGCTTCTGATGGTGTTTTCAGGCCTCAACATTTTTATATAAAACCGACACCAGTTTTAAAAACAAGATCAAAAACATCTAAGTCTAAAAAACTGACGCATGAACCAAGTGCTCAGGCCCCTATGCCTAAAAAAAAACAGATGATCAAAATGGCTGAGGACTTAATTACCTTGATCAGGGCCCCCCCCACTAAGATGCCTAGGCAAGACACTGATTATGAATCTTCAGATCAGGTTTCCATTTCTTCTGATTCCTCTTCTGATCAGGAATTTTCTATTCCACCCTATGAGGATTCAGATGCAGAAGAATCCATCCCATCTGCATCTCCTCCTGAGAAACCTTGCATACTTTAAGGGAACATTTTCATTGAGAGAGTCAGGATTTCTCTGAATCCAAAAAGTGGCTTCAGGATTTCCTTCTTCCTCGGCATAGGCCTTTGGCAATATCCTGTATTGGACATTGTTGATGTGTTTTCGGAATCAAGCATGGCTCCTGATTCCCTACCTCCGGCTCCTAGTAAGCCAGACAGATATTACAGGGTTTTGGACTCCCACAAATTTCTATTCAAAATCCTGCTGCTGATCCTATCACAGGGTTCCAAAGGTGTAAAGGCCTCTACAGCCAAAAATCCTACCCCCTCTGATAGAGATTCCAGGGCACTGGATAGATGGGGAAAGAAGGTTTATACATCTGCAACCTTGGCAATTAGGGCCTTAAACTGCCAGTTTCATATGCTTGAATATCAACAGCATGTTATGGGCTTATTGAAACAGAAAATTATGTTGATTTCTGATTGTGTGGAAAATAAAGAATTACAGGAATTATTGCATGCAGCAGAACAGGTTGGAAAGCATACGTTGCAATGTGGTTTTGAATCCTTGGAGGGTTCTTGCAGAGCCGCAGTTACTGGATCCGTGATTAGAAGGCATGCCTGGCTCATGGAGCAAAATCTGCCTGATCATGTTAAAGCTAAATTGTTAGATGCCCCTTTACAGCCTGATACTCTGTTTGGTAATAAGGCAGAAGAGGTTTTAAAGAAAATGGAAGACGAAGCTAAATCTATGCAAACTGTAAAAGATTCCTTACAAGTGCAGTCACCCAGGTTCAGTAGGCACTGGCCTACTAAAAATTGGTCCCTTCCTGTGTCCAACAGATCCTCTCAAGGCAAATCTAGGCGCTCAAAAGGCTCTAGATACCAATCACAGGGTTCTTACAGGTCAAAGCAATGGGGTGCCTCCACCTTCAAATCTGGAGGAAACAAAGCACAACCCTACAGTAAGCAGTCTCAATGACTTCCCTCTACCTTCACCAAGCACTTATCTTTTGGCAGCCCCCTTGAGGAGAAAATTAGCACTTCATGCTCAAAACTGGCAGTTAATTACCCAGGACAAGTGGGTATTAAACATAGTATCCCAGGGGTACAGATTTCATTTCCATACTTTGCCAATTCCAAACGGTTGGCCAGATCTGCCACAAAATCAATGGGCAGAGGCTCAGAAACAAGTTATGTCCTTCATGGACATGGGGGCTATTCAACCAGTACCAGAACAGGAAAAAGGACAAGGTTTTTATTCAAGACTTTTCCTGGTACCCAGAAAAGACTATGCCTGGCGTCAAATACTGGACTTATCAATTTTGAACACGTTCCTGGACATTCCAAAATTCAAAATGCTGACTTTACAACAGCTACTGCCTATGCTGGGCAGGAACGCTTGATTAGTGACTCTAGACTTAAGAGGCATACCTGCATATCCCAATAAGGAAACGTGCAGAAGATACCTCCGCTTCAAGGCAGGTTTTTTGCATCACCAATTCTCTGCACTGCCCTTTGGCTTATCTACTGCGCCCAGGGTCTTTACAAAGTGCCTGGCACCAGTAATTGCATTTTGCAGACAAAGCAGCATACAGATTCATCCATACTGGACGACTGTCTCATTCAAGCAGAGAGCAAGGACATTCTTCTTCAACATCTGGCATTTGTAAAAAGGCTTCTAACATGCCTAGGGTACACAAATGAAAAGAAATCCCAGTTGATACCCTCTCAAATAATTACATTCCTGGGTGCAAGCTTGAATACAACTGCCCAGATGGCTTACCTTACGCCAGACAAACAAAGGCAACTGACAACATACTTCAAACAGATGGAAACAAAAACCTAGTTATCTGCAAGTCAAATTCTGCAGGCTTTGGGGTTCATGGCATCCTGCATTCTACTAATTCCATATGCAAGACTGCATATGAGGAAACTTCAATGGTACCTAAAAAGTTTATGGAGTCAACATTGTGACAGTCTGGAAACAATGATTCCTCTCATTCCCTGCCTACAACAGGTGTTTCTTTGGTGAGCAGAGACATGTCACCAAAACAAGGGACTATCATTCACTCTACCCCCTACCACCCAAACCCTAACTACAGAAGCATCAGACTATGCTTGGCGAGGAGATGCATTCAGGGCATATGGAGCCCAAAACAAATGTATCTGCATATCCACCAGAAAGGGATGCTAGCTGTTCAGAATGCTCTGACAGCTTTCAAGGACTTAATTCATCCAGGACAAATACTGATAAAGACTAACACCACCACGGTTATGTGGTACATAAACAGGGGGCTACACATTCCTACCCCTTTTGCAGACTAGCCATGGCATTGTGGAACACAGCTTTGACTTACCAAGTACATCTTCAAGCTCAATTCCTGCCAGGAAAACAAAATACTCTGGCAGACGACCTAAGCAGAAATCCTATGGACCCGCATGAGTGGAAACTGGCTCCACAAATCTTCAGCATGGTAACACAGAAATGGGGGTGCCCAGACACAGATCTTTTTGCCACTCCCCAAAATTATCAACTGGACAAATTCTGCACAAGGACTTATCACAGACAAGCATGGAAAGTGGATGTCCTATCCTTCAGTTGGAAAAACCCATCAGTATGCCTTTCCACCTCTGCCTCTTCTCTCCAAGGTCTTACTAAAGATCAGACAGGAAAAATCAAAAATGATCCTGATTGCTCTGGACTGGCCTCGCCAGCACTGGTACCCAGTTCTAAGGAATATGTCTCAACTCCCTCCTTGGTACTTGCCTCAAATACCTCATCTACTGCCTCAGCAGAACAATCAAATTCTACACACTCGGCTCCAAACTTTGAACCTTGCAGCATGGCTGATCATTTAATTATTCAAACAACACCTCTCAGTAAATCTGTGATGGATGTCATTTTGGAAGCCAGAAGGCCTAGTACTAGAAAATCTTATGCTGATAAATGGAAGTGATTCTGTGCTTGGAACCAAGCACAAGGAACGGACACAGCAAAACCAAACATCCCTCAGATTTTACAATACTTGACTGAGATGCTTGACAAGGGCCTATCTTTTTCTTCAGTAAAAATCCATGCCTCTGCCATCTTGGCTCATTACAACACAGAGCCTCCCCTCTTTTCTCATTCTCTGCTAAAACAGCATCTTAGAGGGGCAAAAAAATATAAGGCCTCCCAGATCATCACCAATTCCTGCATGGGACCTCAATTTTGTGCTGGAAAAACTCACCCTGCCACCTTTTGAACCAGCAGCTACTGCGGATATAAAATTTTTATCTTGGAAAACGTCTTTCCTCTTGGCAATCACTTCAGCAAGGAGGGTTTCAGAACTACAGGCTCTCATGGCTGTGGAGCCTTTTATTACATTTTACCCTGACAGGGTGTCCCTCAGGACCAATCCTTCCTTTATGCCTAAGGTGGTATCCAGTGTGGCTCTTAACCAAACAATTCACCTGCCAACATTTTACCCAAATCCGCAGAACAAGGGGGAGCGGATTCTGCATTCATTGGACGTACACAGACAACTAAAATTCTACTTTAACAGGACCAAATCTCTAAGAAAGTCTGAGCACCTACTGGTGGCATTTGCTTCAGGATCATAGGGGAAGGCTATATCAAAGCAGACTGTTTCTAAGTGGATAAGCCACTGCATTAGTTTCTGCTACTTGCACCATGGTAAACCTGTGCCCAAGGGAATCCAGTCACTTTCCACCAGGGCTGCCTCTACCTCAGCAGCCTTTCTCAGAGGAGTTCCAACCAAAGACATTCTAGAAGCTGCTACTTGGAGCTCTGTTCATACCTTCACAAAGCATCATCATTTGCCTCTCTTCTCCAAATCCAGGGCAGGATTTGCCACTGCAGTTCTGCAGGGACTTATAACCGCTCCTAATGCTATTTAGTTCCATCCTCCCATCCATAGCTTTAGGATTCTACCCAAATGTAATGACTGCAACAGTGAAACACAAAGAACATAGTACGGTTGTGTACACTTACCATAAATGTAGATGGTAGAGTGTATTCACTGTTGCAGTCCGGGTTACCCACCCGCCATCCCTCTTTTCTATAACTTCTCTTTCCTTCACTATATTTTAAAGCCTTTGTGGTGTATTTGCTTTTAGATGAAGGTAAAGTTTATGTTGCTAAAAGTGCATTTACATATATTGCTGTTATTATATATATATATATATATATATATATATATATATATATATATATATTTTGTTTGTTTGTTTTTGCTCCCCATTTAGGGGGGGCACCTGACATCTGGGACAAGAAAAACTGAATAAAATGGCGTCTGCTGCATGTTTTATACCCCTGACGATCTGACGTCATGGAAGAGGAGACGGCAACCGACACAGGACCCAAGACTTTGTTATTCAGGCTGACTGAGGGCAACCTGCCAGCAGATTACCCTAATGTAATGACTGCAACAGTGAATACACTCGAACATCTACATTTATGGTAAGTGTACACAACTGTACTTTCCTTCATCACCTTCAGGTGACAGAAAGCAGGAACCAGAACAAAAAAATGCCAGAATTGACTGTTCCAGGACCTAAACCGATTTTCACAGTGCCGTCTGTGGTACCGACTATGGTGCCGTCATCAAAATCTGCATCTTTGGTGCCAGTCTCAGCACCGATGATTATTATTACAGCAGCGACCTCAGTGCCATCTTTGATATCTTTAACCCCGGTAACGTCCTCGGCACCGGCCTTGACTACAGCACTGAGCTTACCTATAATTTCTACTCCGGACACACCTTCTATACAGGTCCCCAACCACGAAACTTCGGTGCCAATAGACCATTCAGCTAGGACCTGATATTCACCCACAGTGGATCCCTTTTTCAGGCAGCAGTTTAGCCCCTTCTTGGAAAGACCTGACTGCCGTTTGGGATATCGACTCGCTTGACCAGGAGCCTGTCGGAATTGGATGTGATGTGTCTTGTGAATCAGATGCTGATGGCGAGGGGGATTACAAGACCTTCCAAAACTCCCCCGCCCTTTAGGAGTTGGGAGTATTTCTCCATGGACTCCAGCATATTCTCCTCCTTTGACCTCTGTGCAGATATCGATGCCCCTGGAAGTGACACCCTCATCGGCTCCCACTGCTTCGGTTCTACTGGTGGACCTCACCATGGTCCCAGAACCAACCATTTGCCCTTTGGTTCATTCAGAACCAAGCCTTTTTAAGGATCATGATTGGACCATGGGCAACTGTGGCTCCTAGTACAACGCCTTTTTATTCTACAGTGCCATCTATGATCCCAGGAGTCCTGTTGCTACCCGGGTCCTTATGAGACTCCTTCCCTGGGAACTGGTCTGTTGGAGCGGGGTGTGACCCTGGTTCTGAGGTTGTCCTTCTCAGTTCCAGACTTCCATCCCTCTTCAGGTGGGCCAGCTTTCCAGGCGATGGAGAGGGCCCTTGCCTCTGTAGGCAAGCCATTTGTGTCAGAGCCTCTATTATGTCCTTCCTCTGAGCTGCAGTTGACACAAGCCACTGCTTCGGGACATGAAGCACAAGAGCCCCAGGATACCCTACTGCAGGGCGCCCCTTTTTTGGCATCCTCTTCAGAAGCTTCCACTGAAGAGGTATCATGCAAGAAGACGTGCAAGAGGAAGCATGTGGACTCACCTGAGGAGTTTCTTACCTATTTATACGGACTACGATGAAGGGGAGGGGTCCCCACGGTTGCCCCTTGATGTCTCGTTTGGAGACATCTTTGAAATACTAAAACAGTGGGGTGACTGGAAGCCCACCAATCCCTTTTCTGAGGAGTCTGTGTTCCTGCAGACTTTTCATGCTCAACCCTGTACTTCCTGGGTGACCCCACCTGTAGATGAGCTGGTTCAGCTCATGGTGCAGTGCGCATGGAAGAGTCCTGATACCACTGAACCGATCCAATGGAGGCGGGACAAAATTTTATCTCCTCCCAAACAGCACCCACACTGGTTCAAGGGTTTTCCAGTAGATGTGATGGTGGTGGCTGCTGCCACAAAAAAGGAACTGGCCTAGGAGAGCCAGACTGTCCACCCCCCCAAACAGGCAGTCTCTGGTGGGAAGCAGTCTGGGGACGTTTTTCCTTGCACCATTCTGCCTGGCTAGCAGTAACAATAGATTTATGGGTGCAATGGATCATAACCAGAGGATACCGTGTCCCTTTCAATCTTTACCCAAAGTTACCAAGTCGAATTCCTGACATTCCACCCAATCAAAGGGAAACAGCATTGCTAGAAATTCAAAAGCTGCTTCAAAAAAGAGTCATTCAGACATTCCCACCCGACCAGATAGGATCCGGATTCTACTCAAGATTCTTTTTAGTGCCAGAAAAGACAGGGGCTGGAGACCAATTCTGGATCACAGTCTCCTAAACAAATTTGTCAAACAAGAAAAATTGCGGATCGTCACGGTTCAGTCTATCCTTCCATTCTTGGAGAAAGATGATTGGATGTGCTCAGTACATCTTCAGGATACATATTCCCACATAAAAATTGAGAAACACTCCAGATTTCTTCACTTCTGGCTGGGAGCCAATCACTTTCAATTCCGCGTACTGCCCTTCGGACTCTCTACAGCCCCCAGAGTGTTCACCAAGTGCATGGCAGTGGTAACAGCTCACTTGAGACTACAAGAATTCCTGATGTTTCCATATCTAGATGATTGGCTCCTCACCACCCCCACCAAGTGTCTACTGGAGATAGCACTAAACTACACTCTGACTAGCAGTATCTTTGGGAATCTCAATAAACTGGGGAAAGTGCAGCCTGATTCCCTCTCAATCCCTAGAGATTATTGGAGCGATTTCCAACACAAATGCTTGCCTAGACTTCTCACGGACCACAGATTACACAGGATAAGATCCCAAATCTGGGTGATACTGTCTTGAAGCCTAGTCCCAGCTTGATCAGTCCTTCAACTCCTGGGTTCTATGGCAACGTCAGTTACCATAGTGCCCTTGGCAAGACTACACACGAGAATTCTCCAGTGGCTCCTTCTAACACAGTGGTACCCCTTACAACATCCCTTGTCCTTTCAAATACGAATAACCAGCAATGCAAGTGGGATTTAATGTGGTAGATGAAGCCAGACAGACATTTTGCCCACAACAGCCCAGGGCCACAGTGACTACGGATGCTTCCCTGGTGGGGGGGGGGGCTTTACCAGGGGAAGATGTTCCAAGGTACTTGGCTCAGACATAGAGGCCCACCTGCATATCAACGTCCTAGAACTGAGAGCAGTGCTTCTAGCATTGCAAGCACTTCAGTCCATCTTTCCATCAGGGACAATTAGTGTTCAATCAGACAACATGTCCGTAGTCTGGTACATCAGCAAACAAGGGGAAACCAAGTCCTACCCGTTGTGTTGAGAAGCCATGAGAATTTGGCAATGGGCAATAGCTTCTAACCACTTTCTGATTGCTACGCATATTTCCAGGAGATCCAGCATGATCGCAGACAAGCTGAGCAGATGTATCCTACTGCCTCATGAGTGGTCCCTCAGTCCTATTGTGGTGAAAATCTTCAGCCACTGGGGCCAGCCTTGCTGCGACATATTCACCTCTCCAACAAACCACAAATGCAGCAGCTACTTTGCCCTGATCCCCCTTGCAGGGGGAGTCCCCGAGGTACGCTCTGATTCACAATTGGCCCACCAGACTTCTGTATGCTTTTCTCTTTCTCCAGTTTCTAAAGAAAGCCCTTTGTCTGAGAAGCAGAGTAATCCTCATTGCTCCTTACTGGCCACGACAAGTTTGGTTTCCCTTCTTTGACCTCATCTTGTATATCACCCATGGATTCTGGATCCAACTCCAGAATTGATCTTGCACCCACAAGGGTTGACTCACCCGAGCATTTCGAGTCTCAGGCTGACAGCTTGATTTCTGCACTTCCGGTAATCGCCAGGCAGAGTAACCTTAACTCCCCAATACGCAACATCCTTCTGGCTTCACATAAACCATCCACCAGGAAAATCTGTCTCAGCAAGTGGAAGAGGTTCCATATTTAGTCACGAGAAAGACAACGAGACCCTTGCTCAGCTTCTGTTAGTGTAGTTTTGGATTATCTATCAAGTCTTCATTCAGGAGCAGCAGCCTCAACCATCGAAGTACACTTAGCTGCTATCTCAAACTTCCATAATGGTTTTCAAGACTCGTTGCTAATCTCCCATTGTGCAAAACTTTTTTTAAAGGGGTCTTTCGTATCAGGCCACCCTTCAGGGAACCCATCGAACCTTGGAATTTAACACTAGTACTACAGTCCATGACGCAGTCTCCCTTTGAACCTGCTTCCACTTGCGACCTAAAGTTCCTGTCCTGGAAATCACCATTTTTGGTAGCTGTCACATTAGCCAGATGCATTTCAGAGTTTCAGGCCTTGTGTATAAAACACCCTTATATGGTATTTCATAAGGACAGAGTATCGCTCCGGACTAATCCATCCTTTCTGCCCAAGGTTATTTCTGAATTGACAATTAACCAAACGAGTGACCTACCAGTCTTCTTTCCCAACTACTCAAATAAAGGAGAATACTCCCTTCATTTGCTTGGATGTACATAGACAGTTAAGGTTTTACCTGGACAGAACTAAATCAGCACGTAAATCAGACCAGTTATTTGTGTCCTACTCAGGCCCTAAATTGGGAAATCCTGTCTCAAACGTAACCTTGTCCAAGTGGTTGAGAAACTGTATGTCCTTGATTTACCAACGAAGTAAAATCCTTCTACCATGCAAAGTCAGAGTACACGCCACTAGGGTTT